>NW_026527534.1:0-29971 GCF_022682495.2 Desmodus rotundus
AATGTTACAGAGCGGAGAGAGTGAGGAGGCTGCGTCTGGCTCCCGCTCTCACAGCCATTGCAGTACATTGAGCTCCATAGAGACAGCGCCGGGGCAAGTGCGAGCCGGACGGGCACTGGGCGACTCTGTGCTCGCTGAGGGTGAGTCCGGGGCAGCGCCGCGGTGGGGAGGGCGCCTCCGGCAGCGCCCGGCACGCGCGGCGGCGGGATCCGGCGGCCGGGAGCGGCGGGTCGGGATCCACACAAAGGCGGATGAGGGGGGACGGGGGGGAACTGCGCACGGAGCGAGCCTGGGGCGCCGAGCTCTGCCCCGCGCCGGACCCCGGCCCCGATCACCGAGCGCCGCAGCCCCACGCCCGTGCCGCCCACCCGCCGGCGTCCGCGCTGACTGGCGCAAATTTTTTTTTTTTATTAAAAACATTTTTAACGTGTTTTCAGCCCTCGGGCCGAGCGTTCGGACGGCCGCCGTGCGCGGGGGACAGTGGGGCCACGGCGGGAGGGCGGGTGGCGGCGCCTCCTTGGGCTGCATCGGCCGCCGCAGAGCCGGGCGCGGGCGGCGCGGTGGGCCCGGCGGCCTGCGCCCGGGCGGCGGCGCGGCGGCGGGGGGAGCGGCGCCCTGCGCCCGCTGGAACATGGCTGACTCGCCCGGCGCTGCCGGCGGGGAGAAAACAAGGCGGCGGGCGGGCGGGGGAGCGGGACGCGCAGTTCCGAGGCAACTTTTTTTCCTCGCCCCGCTCCCAGCCCCGCGTTCCCCGTGCGGGGGTGGCGGGCGCGCGGGCCGCGGAGGGAGACGGGCGCGGCGGCGGCGGCGGCGGCTGCGGGCGGGAGCGGGCGGGGGAGGGGAGGGTCCGGCAGCGCGCCCCCCGCCCCTCCCCCCGGCCGCAATGGCCGAGCGTGCGCCAGAGCGCGCCGCGCACCCCGCCCGCCCGCGCTCGCACTCACACACTCACACACATACACACACAAAGGGAAGGAGCCATGTTCGCGCTCGCCCTCGCGGCGGCGCAGGCGGGGAAGACGCGCAGCGGCCATTCCGTGCGCGCCGGGCCGGCGGCCGCGGGCGGAGCCAGCCCCCATTTCGAGCGGGGCTTCTCCCTCTGCGAGCCCGACAAAATGGGGGCGGCGGGCGCACGTGGCGGCCCAGGGCCCTCGCCTGCCCTCCCCGCGCTGCCTGCCGCCCCCGGACTCCTGGGGCCAAGTGGTGAGAAGGTGCGCGGAGCCCCGACGCTGGGAGCCCGCCCCGCACGGCGCCCCAACTTTCACAGCTAAAAAAATACTCCGATGGGGGGGGTCAACACGAGCTACAAGCAGGAGTGGCTTTTGTCCCTCATCCTTGTTTACGCGGAGAAACTTCAGACCGGACGTGTTGAGTCAGAACTGAAATACATCTCGGGGCCAAACCGATAGGAGAGAAGCTGCCTCCCGGTGCGGTGGCAGCGGCACAGATAACGCTGCCACCGCAGCCTGGGTCTGAGCGTGGCAACTTTCTCGCCCGCCCTTCTCCCAGCAAAGTTTAGGCCAAGCGAGTATTTTTTGAAGTAATCACTAAACATTAGTGGCTTAGGCCCATTATTGGGAAGGGCCTGCTTACTACTTAGGCTTTTACCTATTTATTACTTAGGCCGTTCAAATTTACAAGTCTGCAACATTAGTTTTCTGACATTTGATTTTGTTGATTTAAAATGGTTTTGAACACATAAAAAATGAAAGGACCTTGTAAGTATTTCGAACCGACTACATAAGTATACCATTGTGCCTACACTTTTTTGAGATCACATTGAAGGACCGTTTTCTGCTTAGCATTGCTGCTTCTAGAAATGGGCTATTAATACCATTTTTTGGTTTGGTATTATGGGAGGTTGATGTCACTCCTGTGTTAAGTAACCAGTACTGTAGTTTTTAAACACTCTGTAAGAAGTTAAAGTGCTCTTAAATGCCATAGTTCTGTTGCTAACATCATTTTATTTTTATATTTTTTAGAAAAGTAATTAAACATGGGCAAAGGAGATCCTAAGAAGCCGAGAGGCAAAATGTCATCATATGCTTTCTTTGTGCAAACTTGCCGGGAGGAGCACAAGAAGAAGCACCCAGATGCTTCAGTCAACTTCTCAGAGTTTTCTAAGAAGTGCTCAGAGAGGTGGAAGGTAAGAGGGCTTTAAAACATACCAAAAAAGTTGAACTCCTAATTAGGATTTTTAAAAAGCCTGTGCACCATTTGTGTAATGTGAGGTGGTAATGTTAGAACAGGCTACTCAATAGCAGGGGACACTGGTCTTATTCATTTTAATACTTCTGAGGACAGTTTATTGAAATTTTTTTTTTCACTTAAGTTTACAAATCTTTTGTAGACCATGTCTGCTAAAGAGAAAGGAAAATTTGAAGACATGGCAAAGGCGGACAAGGCCCGTTATGAAAGAGAAATGAAAACTTATATTCCTCCTAAAGGGGAAACAAAAAAGAAGTTCAAGGATCCCAATGCACCCAAGAGGCCTCCGTAAGTATCTTGCCATTTTTCTTTCGAGGAGTGTTTTGCAGTAGAATCAGGAATTCAGTAATCCACCTTGTGGGTTTGGAGTATATAATCAAGGTTTCTTACCTAATAATGGGTCCCATTGGTATATTTAAGTATTGTAAGTAAAATTCCTATGGAGTGGAAGTTTAGCCAGAGAATTTGAATTTGACATTTGCTTCCTTGACCCATTATATTTCTAAATGTAATTTTGAGTCTTTTCTTGAGATATTTGTCTGACGTACTTAAGAGTAATTTGCAGAATGTCTTGTTGGAAATGTCTAACATTAATCAATAATGTGTTCATCTAGTGTCACGAGTTATATAATTATAAAACAATTTTGGTTGTGAAGGATAATCAGCATATTATGATATTTTCATCTTATCCAATGCATGCTGGAAATTATAAGCACTTTTTATATAGCAATACAATATACACTTGTTAATAAACTTAAAATTCTAAAATGAAATTCCTCTTTGTAGTTCGGCCTTTTTCTTGTTTTGTTCTGAGTATCGCCCAAAAATCAAAGGAGAGCATCCTGGTCTATCCATTGGTGATGTTGCGAAGAAGCTGGGAGAGATGTGGAATAACACTGCTGCGGATGACAAGCAGCCTTACGAAAAGAAGGCTGCTAAGCTGAAGGAGAAATACGAAAAGGTAAGAAGTATGGATTTGCTTGGTGTGATGATGAAAGGGTGTGCCAGGTGTTAAGTAATTATATCTAATGCTGTACCATAATACTTTATTTTCTTAGGGATTTCTAAAAGTGTAGGTGTAATGCAGGTTTTAATATTAACTACATTTGGTATGTCAGTGGCTATAGTCTTAAGTCCTCTTCCATCTTTCTAATTATATAGAATATTAAGTTTGGTAATATTTTTTTTACTCTAATTTGACTTGGGCAGAGGCTATACATTTAGGCTGGGTTTGTTAATTCCCCAGTATCTCCAAATCTAGAAAATAAAAATGTTGGTGGTTACTTTGAAACAGATGACCAGTTATTTTAAATGGTCAGGCACAGTATAAAAATAGGCTGAAGAAAATAATATAGATTGTGCTCTTCATAAACATCATAAAACATGTTCTCTCCCCTAGATAACCCAAAAAACTTCAATTTTAAGTTAAAAAGTTAATGTCCATATAATAAATTGATATGAAGAAAAATGTATAACCCCTATACTATGAATTAAGATTTAAAAAGTTAGATTTTATCTTACTATTTCAGGCAAAATTTCTTGCTATGGATTAGTGGCTGACAATATAAACCTGTAGAATGCTTTTTTGTATTCAGAAGGTGGCAGTGTCTACCCTTTAATCAAAGTCTCTACTGTTCTAGTTACAATAAATGAGAGTTAGGATGTGGTGCATAATTTCACGTAAGTGAAGCACAACAGCAAATGTTAGACCATGGCATTCAATGAGCTGTGGGTTATTAACAATCATTTCAGTATTTTTTATGCATTTTTCAAAGTCCTGGTTAATTGTGGAGTTGGAGTGACCTTCAGATATGTGTTATTTTCATATAACTGGGCTTGGTAAGTTTTGGTATGTTAACTTATTTCTCCCCTTACTTAACTTGTATTATCTTTCCTACCAATTTCTCCTGCCCTTATTTTGGAAGGATATTGCTGCATACCGAGCTAAAGGAAAGCCTGATGCTGCAAAAAAGGGAGTTGTCAAGGCTGAGAAAAGCAAGAAAAAGAAGGAGGAGGAGGAAGATGAAGAAGATGAGGAGGATGAGGAGGAAGAGGAAGATGAAGAAGATGAAGATGAAGAAGAAGATGATGATGACGAATAAGTTGGTTCTAGCGCAGTTTTTTTTTTTCTTGTCTATAAAGCATTTAACCCCCCTGTACACAACTCACTCCTTTTAAAGAAAAAAATTGAAATGTAAGGCTGTGTAAGATTTGTTTTTAAACTGTACAGTGTCTTTTTTTGTATAGTTAACACACTACCGAATGTGTCTTTAGATAGCCCTGTCCTGGTGGTATTTTCAATAGCCACTAACCTTGCCTGGTACAGTATGGGGGTTGTAAATTGGCATGGAAGTTTAAAGCAGGTTCTTGTTGGTGCACAGCACAAATTAGTTATATATGGGGATGGTAGTTTTTTCATCTTCAGTTGTCTCTGATGCAGCTTATGCAAAATAATTGTTGTTCTGTTAACTGAATACCACTCTGTAATTGCAAAAAAAAGTTGCAGCTGTTTTGTTGACATTCTGAATGCTTCTAAGTAAATACAATTTTTTTTATTAGTATTGTTGTCCTTTTCATAGGTCTGAAATTTTTCTTCTTGAGGGGATGCTAGTCTTGCTTTTGCCCATTTTGGATCATGGTTTGTTACAGTGTTTATCTTTTCATATAATTAGCTGATAAAAAGCTTTTGTCTATACACCCTGCATACTCATGATGAGGGTAATAAAAGTTGAATTGAGACAGTTTTCATCCATAAGTGAAACTCTATAAAGTTGTGATCACTGGTATCAAATCTCACATAGCCCAGTTACATTTACAAAGTGAAAAGTAACCACCCTACTCACAGCATGGGATTAGAATCAAACATTTTGAAAGTCTGTCCTTGAAAGAGTAGTAGAAAAGTATGTTCTAATCTTTACGTGAGGACTCTACATTTTTAAACTCCCATTACCATGTAATGGCATTATATTTGCAGTTCCTACATTAAAGAAGACCTGAGAATGTATCCCCAAAAGCGTGCGTTTAAAATACAAGACTGCCAAATGAAATTTTTTGTTGACATTAGTCCTGGCAAAGCCCCGGGGGTGGGGGGGGGTGGGGGGGGGTGGGGTGGTAGTGCTGGCTGTAAATGTCTTCTATTTAAATATGGATGGCTTAGGAAACAAGACTCCGTTAAAGGTATTTTTAATTAATTGGGCCAACTTTTAAAATTGTGCTACATTTAAAATCAGGTATATTTTCCAAATTATGATACCCCTTTATAAACCAAATAGATAATGAGGGAAGAAGACACCTAAACTTTGTATCACAGTATGAATTGTCCAATTTACTTGAACTTGATTTTTCTTTATAAAACTCAACTCATTAGGGTCATATGTTTATCCACTTAGCCATTTAGGAAACGATTTGGCAATTTTTGTGGTTTTTGACATCATTCCTACAGTGCCAGTGTTTTAAAATAGCATTCTTGTAATTTTACACGCTTTTGTGATGGAGTGCTGTTTTGTTATATAATTTGACGACCTTTCCATTTGCATTTGTTTATGTAATTTCAGGAGGAATACTGAACATCTGAGTCCTGGATGATACTAATAAACTAATAATTGCAGAGGTTTTAAATATTAGTTAAATGGCTTTCACTTAAGATTTTAAGATTTTGATATGTACATATTTTAATCTTGTTTTTGATAATAACTTGGCAAAACCATTTAAATAAGGGCTGGCTTTTAAAATACTCTGCTTATAAATAGGTTAATGGGCTGATAAAAAGGTTTCTGTCAAATATTCCAAGTGGTCTCAGCAGATATTAAATATGAGGAAAAACTAATTTTACTTTTAGAATGTTGGGTTAAACAAGATAGTTTTTTAAAGTAAGGCACATATTAAGTAAAAAGATAGTGATCACAAATATAAAAAACCAGTTTTCTCAGCCAAGTGAGGACCCCAACAGAAATGCTGAAATTGTGTCCAAATTTATCAAATTTTTAGTCAAAAAGAACAAGTTGGTATCATCTCTTGATCTATATGGAAGTTTTTGCTATGGCTGTAGAACCACATTTAAAATATCAGTTGCTAGCAGGGATGATCCCTTTAAAAGTGAATTCCTCAAGGAAACTAGCAGGTTAGTAATGGAAACTTTTTTTTTTTTTTTTTTAAGATGTTGAGAATCTGAACAAGTCTTTTTGGGCTAAGGCTTCAGATCTTAACTGGAAAAAATGGATGAAAACACTTTCAATCTGAAAGGCATTCTGCTCAGTGTTTGGACAGACCCTTGGAAGGTAGGGGGCAATTTAGATCATTTAGTGTAAAACTATAAATTATGTTTTTTAAAGACTGTATAGGAATTTAATGTTTAGAAATAGTTTCTGCACTGTGGTGCCTAAAGGTATTCTTAGCATCAAGGGAAGGTTAAAAGGTACAGATTTAAGTAGTATTTGCAGTCTTAAAAATTGGTATACTGATTGAAACTTAACATAATCCAATTGCCTGATTTTCCTGTACAAAGGTTGAGAGCTATTGCTGAGTAGTTGTAATTAAGGTGTTGCTATTTGCCCTTTTTTTTTTTTTTTTTTTTTTTTTGAGTGAAATCTAAAAAATCTTTTAGAGTCCTATGCATCACCAGGGTAAGAATGAAATGATGTTAAGTGTGTGGTAAGAGGAGCCATTTGACAAACATTTCACTGCCTAGGGAATTGAAAGTATTACTCAAGACATCAGCATAGTATCTAGATACACTGAAAACTACACTCAAGACAGATTTTTTGAATGAAAATCATGGCCAACTGCTTTGCATCGTGTAATCTATGATGAGAGCTCAAGTCTAAGCTTGGTACAACACACCTGAAAGGTCCTGAATTAGCTCTTTCAGTATCAGCCAGGCACTTTCCCTATGAGAGTTTCACTGCAAATTTGCATAAATCCAAATATATTTTACATCTTGGGATTAACTATTGCTTGATTATGAACCACTGGTTAGTAATTTGGCTGTTTTATTAAAGAGTGATTCTGGTAAGTTATTTAAATTTTTTCATATTTGTGCTTTGCCCTTTTCACCTGGCTCTGAAATTTTTAAAAAACTGCATGAAAGCCAGAAAACAATTTGTATATCTATGCAACATAAGATGCAAGCTGGTTTTTTTTGTCCTCTTCTAAGCAAAGATATGAACAGCAGTGCTAACACTTGCCATAACTTTGGAAATTCCCTGGATCTGAGCCAAGTTGCTCCCTGGAGTAATAAGATAAAGTATAGCTTTAAGACTGCTGCAATTTAATGATACACCACAGCACAAAAATACCACACAACACGGAATGACACAAGCATAACAAGCCACGCTGCAGAATATACAACACCCATTTTCCAGTGGGTTTCAATCTGAAATGTATCTGCCAGGAAGAATGTGATTGCTTATGCCTTTAGGCATGTCCATTGATTGGAACCTTCTATACAATTGAATTTATTGGTCATGCACTAAAAGGAAGTAGTAATACAGATCTGGGATAATGAGGGATTTTGATAGGCCTGTAGATGTGACCACATGAAGAATGGTAGGTTAAGGTTGGTGTGGAGACTGAAAGCTTTGAATAAAGTATTTATTTTCATTTTTGCATACAAGTGACATTCCATAGTATGAAGCCCATAAATTGATCATTACTGATGGTCACTCACATTTCCTATTTTTTTTCTATTTCTGACAATACTGCAGTGAACTGTGTACATTTCACTTAGGCAACATGTATGTCTTTAGATACCTCAGAGCAGGATTCCTGAGTTGAAAAATTTGTGCAGTAACAACTTGGCAGACTGACAGATTGGCCCCCGAAAAGGGTATACTTTGAAACATTTTAGCAATGATTTTTTAAATGATAAATCAAGATTTTTACTGGCTATTCTTTGGCTCCATGAAATAACCATTTTTAATTAAAAGATAGGAAATTAAAATACTGAAATATTGTCATTTGTTCAGAGTCACCCAAACACAAGAAGACAGAATCAGAACTGAAAGACCTTGTGTTAGCTACTAATTATTTAAACTACTGAACAAATTATTTCTCTAAAAAGTTACTACAGTAAATATTTAATTTGTGTGACAATGAGGAACTTCCCATTTGATATCCTCCATCCTAAATGGGAGCATCAGGTAGTTTTTATCTGGGGAGGGCTTTTCCTAGCACAGACTGTCAATCTACAAACAGCAGATTTGGAAAAACAGCAAGTTCTGGCTACAAATTGTACTTAAGGATGGTGAGGACAAGATTCTGGGCACTAGGAGATGATTGGTTACTTGGAAAAGTGAATGGACACTGAAGACTTGCCTTAAATGAGATAAAGAGGACGCCTACCTCACCTCCTGGGGATGGTAATTTAGGGTACAGGACTCATGCCAGTTCATTTATAAACCCAGTTGTATTCAGGCTTAAAGTAGAATTAAACTTTGTTCCTTAGAGTTACATAGACTCTAGTTACAGGCTTCACCATATTTTTGTTCATTGGGTTTTAATCGGAGATCGTCTTATAAAATGTTCTGAACATAACCAAGTAAGGATAAAAGGTCCTGAATTATAAGTATCTGTTAGGTGAGAGAGAATACTCCTACAGAAAAGCAGGAAGCTCAGTCACCACATCCTCAGGTACCAGTGTGATGCCCAGGTGTGAAGAGAGAGCTTGGAGGCTACTCATCAAAGACATGGCAGCTCCCTCTCCAATCTGAACTCTGGCGAAGCTCAGGCCTTGCTGTGCATCTGGAGACTTGGGTGTAGTGACTGGGTGAGGCACGCTCAGGCTGTGAAGCAGGGAGCCTGACCCAGAGCCTCTTTCACAAGAGGAACAAGGGTTGCCCTTGCTTTGGGGGCCAGTGCAGGCTCATAGCACATTAGGGGAAAAGGGCTTTGCCAGTCCAGCCTGTGGTGTTTACAGAGTAGAGGGCAGGGGCCCAGAGACTCAGAGGTTTGCTCAGACAAAAGTAGCATCAAAACAATAGAGCAGTGCTAGGGTCACAGAAGAAAAATTCTTTCCTCTTCTTTATTTTTATTTTTTATTTTCTGTATTTTATTTTTAAAATGAATTTATTGGGGTGACATTGGTTAATAAAATTACATAGATTGCAGGGGTGCAATTGGATAATACATCATTTGTATATTGTGTGTTCACCACCCCAATCTTTCCTCTTCTTTTAGGTATGGTAACAAGAGTCTGGAAGGCTTCCTTCCAGCCCCTCACTTTCATGCCTGGGTTCTCACACCATGACTACAGTTAAAATGCAAGCAGGGCAGCACTCTGCCATCACTGTGATTCCTGTCCAACTTTCTTCCTCCTATTTACTTAGACTTAAGATACTTCCAGACAAAACAAAACAAAATTACTGCTTATCATATAGGACATTATAAGCTACCCGATTCTAAAGAGCTGAAAAGCACCAGAACTGTGCTCCTTAAGAGTCTTTACATTAGCAGCGTGAACCTCCCGAAGTAGAAAGAATTGCAATACACTACACACTGCAATAACTTTTGAAAAACTCTACCTTATTCTGAATGAAATTTGCACTTATTGAAAGAAAATCATAGACCGCCAACAGTATGGTGATGACCAGAGGGAAAGGGGAATGGAGGGAAGTAGATGAAGGTAAAGGGGGGTTAAAGGATGATGGAAGGAGACTTGACTTGGGGTGATGAAAATATAGTATAATATACAGATGATGTATTGTAGAATGGTACATCTTAAACCTATGTAATTTTATTAACCAATGTTACGCCCATAAATTCAATAAAAAAATAATAAAAAGCTACAATTCTAGTTAGACAAAAATACTGTGTGCCCTTCAGTTTATACATACATATATATATATATATAACATTTTAAAAGCTATGGGGAGATTCATATAAAATTAACCATTTTATTTATTTATTTTTAAAGATTTTATTTATGTATTTGTGGAGAGGGGGAGGGAGGGAGAAAGAGAGGAAGAGAAACGTTGATTCATAGCCTCTCACACACCCCTGGCTGGGGACCCAGCCTGCAACCCAGGTATGTGCCCTGACCAGGAATTGAACCGAGGATCCTTCAGTTCACAGGCCGGCGCTCAGTCCACTGAGCCATAGCAGACAGGGCAAAATTAACCATTTTAAAGTGACAATTCAGTGGCATTTAGTACATTTACAGTGTTGTGCAACCACCACCTGTATCTGGTTTCAAACATTTTCATCGCCCCCAACGGCAATCCCATACCCATTAGTTCCCCCAGCCCTTTGGCCCTCCGCAACAACCAATCTGCATCATCTCTATGGATTTACCTGTTCTGAATATTTCACATAAATGGAACTGTACAATATGTGGTCTTTTGTGACTGGCTTCTTTAACTTAGCATGTTTTCAAGGTTCATCCACATAAAGAGCCTTTATATTGAAGTAATTGCAGGACTTTAAAAAAGAATGTATAGATTAATTGGAATGGGTGAAAAAACTTTGAAAATTTTACGAAAGCATTACAGCTTTCTTGATTTTCATTTCATTATATCACTTCTTAATTATATAATTTTCAAAATCTATTAGTTGTATCAATTCTTTCTTAAAATAAGATGAATTGTATTTTTACATGTAATTAAGACTAAGGCATAGATCAACAGTTCTAGGGAGTTCATGTTTTATTTAATGGTGGTCAACAGGTCAACATAAAATTGGATTAATTATAAAAACTTATCTTCTAGTCAATCCCATAAGAATCTCTTTCATCCATTGATGAGTTTAGATTTTACACTATATAGGTCAAACCTGAAAAGCAGCATAAATTTTCAGGTTTCCTTTAAGATCCTAAATTTTAGAAGTGAACATTGCAAAATTTTGTCATTAACTTATATGTTGAGCTTCTTAGATAATTATAATGGACCATTAGAAATAATACTGATTTTATTTTTTTAAATTAGACAGATACGTTATTATATAACTTTCCATCTCTATTACCTATAATATCTGTTTTATATATATATTTTAAATATAATATATATATATAACATTTTAAAAGCTATGGGGAGATTCATATAAAATTAACCATTTTATTTATTTATTTTTAAAGACTTTATTTATGTATTTGTGGAGAGGGGGAGGCAGGGAGAGAAACATCTATCGATTAGTTGCCCCTCGCACGCTCCCAACTGGAGGCCCAGCCCAAACCCAGGCATGTGTCCTAACTGGGAATCAGACCAGCAGCCTTTTGGTTTGCAGGATGTCCAAACCACTGAGCTACACCATTTAGGGTAATACTTGAAGTTTTTCAAAAAAACTAAATATTAAGATCTTGAAGGTTTTTAAACAATTGTGAAAAAATCAACTGACCTGGAAAAAACCCAACAGAGTTGCAGTTTATTTGTTTATTGATTTATTTTTGCTTTGTCTTCATTTTTAGGCCAAGTCTATTTTTTTCTTACCTTTACGACCAGTCTTAGTAGGCTTTTGCTTATAATAATGTTTAAAAAGTCACTAGAAAAAAATCATAAAATGACACCCAGTTTGTTTGATTATAAATATTTCTCTTTTAAAATGGGAAAATTCTTAAGAAGCTGCTGATCCAAACAGAAATTATTGGGTTGGCCAAAAAGTAAGTTTATTCTTTTCTATAAAATAGAAGACACATTTTTGATTTTCATCATTAACTTTATTGATTTGGATATTTTGAGTATATTGGCTATCTCCTGTGTGGTATAACCTTGATTTTTCTTAATTAATGTCTTGATTTGATCAGTATTAACTTCAACTGGTCTACTTGAATCAGTTGAGCATCATCCAGTGAGAAATCTCTAGTATGCAACTTCACAAACTACTTTTGACACATTCAATCAGTCACAGCACCTTCTCCATACACTGCACAAGTCTATTGTTTTGTTTGTTACAGTTGTGTTTTTACCTTTCTTGAAATAATAAAGCATAATATGCCAAAAATGTTATGTATTTTCTTCCACCTTCAATATTAAAATGGCTACACAAACATTCACCAATTTTGATGGTGGTTTTTTTTTCTAAATGCACACTGAGTCCTGGCTGGTGTGGCTCAGTGGTGGATTGAGTGCCGGCTGGCTAACTGAAAGTTTGCTAGTTTGATTGCCTGTTGGGGCACATACCTGGGTTGTGGGCCAGGTCTTCAGCTGGGGGCATGCAAGAGGCAACTGATTGATGTATTTCTTGCACATTGGTGTTTCTCTCTCTTTCTCCCTCCCTTCCCCTCTCTAAAAATAAATAAATAAAATCTTTAAAAAAATAAAATGAATGCACACCAATGTGACAGCTGTCACAATACAATCTAGCAAAATTGTCTTGAATGAAGGTAAAGACAACTAAGCACTACTAGAGCCATCTTACAGAAAAAACAAAAAAAAAACTTTTTGGCCAACCCAGTAACATCCAAATATATAAGTAATAGCATTCATACCTCCACCATCAAATAGGATGAAAGGATGAAAACAAGAATGAATGAAGCTCCTGTCAGAGTTTAATATGGGACTTGGCTCCTCTGTAGACCAAGAGGAAAGCATATGATGAATGCGTGGAGTCTGATATTATATGAGAGTTTGGGGACATTCTAGTCTCACTTTGGGAAGTGTGTGGACAATGCTGGCCCCAGAGATGATGGTCAGAACAGTCAGTAAGGTAACAGGACCTCAGCTCCAGCAGGGACTCCCATGTAACTGGGATGAAGGGCCCATTTTAGGGAATACTTTTTACAACTCTTAACATTTCCTTCTTTGACAGGAACTGAATGCCCAATCAAAGCGCTTCAAAATGGAGCAGCCCCTTTGGAATCATATACCAGGGAAAGGGAATCCAGTACCATTTTTTCTAGAGATAGGCAACCTGCTATAGGTGTGCTGTGTAATGATTTCACTGCAGGGGACTTATAAGGAATAGCTTCTGCTAATCTTCAGAAATATTAAAAAATTCCTAAAACTGTTATTCTTCCTCCCAAGAGCTTGGGAATATGGGTCCCCTTGAGTTTCTGGTCTTTAATTCCAGGAAGTCAGGTAAGTAATAGACATTGTCAGATGATAGTCATCTTATTATCTACTCTGCATTCTTTTCCGGGACCCAATTTTAGCTAAAAACAAAATAACACCCACCTAGTAGCACTTTAAGAGTTAAGAGGAGAAAGTCTGAGGAAGATTTTTAAATAATAAACTAGCAAAATACACTCATGATCAAGCTGATCTAAATCACGGGTGAAATCTAAGTTTACACCCAGTTTGAAGAAGTCTTTCAATGTTTTATAAAAGGAGTTTAAAAGAAATTTTATTCATCTAAACGTGGTTGCTTCAAGTACATGATATTGTACTATTCAATATATGTACAGTTAGGTGTTAGGGTGTTCCCTAACTACCTTAAACTGGTTAGCATGATGTCTAGTGTATAAGAATGATCAAAACTGGGAAACACATGTCTTTTCCTTGAGAGTCCAAGGTATGAGAGGACCCCTCAGGTAACAAGTCAGTCCTCTGATCTATAAATTCTGTAATGAAGCCAACTCCAGCCTCTCCTTTCCTCTCAGGAAGGTTCTACTGGTCACGCCAGATCCTTCCTCCCCTGACCCAAATGTCCAGTGAAACAGGGCACCTGTGGCCACTAACGAAGCCACTCAGAACCTCTGCCACCTCTAGGGCCTGTGCACATCCCACAACTCTCTCCAAAGGGGCTATGGCAGGCCTCACAACCAAATTCTCTTTTAGTCTCCAAAAATCTGTAGGCAGCAGTGTTGGATTCCCAGTCCCATATCTCCAGGCACATTACCTTCAAGCCAAGTCTTTTTCCACAAGATTTCTGTTTTCTACTTTCTTTTAAGAAAAAGGGAGGGAGTCAAAATGCAATTCAAATTACACAATTGTTTGCAACTCCGTTCAAATGGTGTGGTTATGCTTTTCTAGCAGGGCTGTCAGTTCCAGGAGGGCTGGGACCACTCCTGTCTTTGACTGCTGGACTACCTGAGCAGCTGCTCATAAGTAAGGGCTTCAGAAATAAATTCATTTTCTACACCACAGCAAACTACAAATTCTAACATGTTGTTTCCAATACTAAATAGGATATAAGTCATTTTTAGAAATTTAGGTTGACATACCCTATCACCCAGTTGCCTGAGATAATGCTAGCAAAATATGGGGATGTTTCGTTATAATTATAGTGAGGTAAGTTATGGGCTCTGAGATCTTTGGAAGAATGGACACTAATATGTCCAGGCAATATCATAATTTTTTACAATATCTCCAGATGTGCGTATCATTATCAGAAATAATTGTCACTTTGATAAGCTTTTTCTTTTCACCTGATTTTCTTCGAGTATAAAATATTCAGGTTTAGAGAACACTTTTTTTTTTTAATTTTTATTGTTATTCAATTACAGTTGTATGCCTTTTTTCCCCATCCCTCCACCCCACCCCAGCTGAACCCACCTCCCTCCCCCACCTCCACCCTCCCCCTTGGTTTTGTCCATGTGTCCTTTACAGTAGTTCCTGTAATCCCCTCTTCCCACTGCCCCCCCCCCCACCCCGGCTATTGTTAGATTGTTCTTAACTTCAATGTCTCTGGTTATATTTTGGAGAACACTTTTTTTTTTTATAGTTAAGACTCTTTCAGTTCCATTAATACATAAAAGTAATTTCATTAATGTCATTAAATGTTCCTAATACATAAAGGAAAGAAATCTATCTTCCTTTAATAAGAATCTTCTGAATTCTTATTAAAGACACTAGACTACATTGGACCTGGCACTAAGTCAAATTTGCTGAATTGAACTGAGTCTTTCTCAAATGTATTTCAACCAAGTTTTAGGTGAAAATCATCCTCCAAGTGATTGTGCTTAAGAGAATATTACTGTGAGTTTCCAGTTATCCTGTAATTTAACCTTCTTTACATGACATGAGATTATTACATTAAATAGTGACAAGTGGAATACATCACACAGAGAAACTGCAAAGACCACTAACATTTTTTAGCTGGATCCCACACAGTGGGTTGGAAAAACATATAAACCCAGGGAGAATGAATAAATTTCCTGACCCCAAATAAATCCAATTTCTCTTCACAGGTTAGGTGGAGGTCAAGTCAAGAAATCCAAGGAGTAGGCGCAGCCTGGTAGTGGGATCCGTACAACACAAATGAGTCAGGCACCATGCTTGGCACGGGAGACCCAGAGTCAAACAACATAGACCAAGGCCCCCCTCACAGCATTTCCATGAGCTTATAGTGTCATGGAGAAGACAGTGAGCAAGCCAACAAAACACCAGAGAAAGATAATTTCAGATGCTAAGAGCCACGAAGACATAATGTGACGTGACAGAGGGTGAGTGAGGAGGTGGGCTACCCAGGCAGTCGGGAAGGGCCTCTCTGAGGAGCTAACAGGAAGTTCATCCATTTTCGAACTTTATTAGGACTTCCGCCTGCTTACTCTGTTTCAGTTGGCTAGGACAATTGGTGGCGGGCTCATATTTAGCTTCCCCTGGGGCAGCCCCAGCGGAAGTTCCTCGGGACCCTTTCCACGATCCTGGGAGGCCCAGCCTGTTCTCCTTATCCACCGATCCCTGTGTGTGTGTCTCACTCAACACCCTCCCAGCAGAGGCTCTGTATCCAGCCCTCAGGATGTGGAGAGCTGCAAATAGCCCCGACAGCTGCAGCTGGAGGTGGCTGCCCGGGAAGCGAGCCAGCTGCTGCCGCTGCGGGAGCCAGGCCTGCCACGGGCTCCTCGAGCCCTAGTGAGTAGCCTAGCAGAAGCTTCGATGACAGGCCAGCGCACTAGTGCAAATTACGGCTTTGGTTTTCCAACTTGTGCACACGTAATGATGGAAGGGAGGAGAAGAATGTGTGCCTTAAGTGTTTTTCGACACATCTTCAGGCAGCCTCCAAGGTTGGTAAGTGCTAATAATTACCTCTTCTGTCCAAGGTGAAGTGGGTACATGACTTTGGGCAGAGCAGTCAAACCGAGAACCAGGACTCCAATGCAGCCCTCTGTGTTCCTGGGGCATGGCCTTTCCCTCAGCACGTGTTCGGTCCCTTCACTTTAGCTCCTTAAAATATTTTTCTCCTGAGCTTTCTGCTAGTTCTGAGACTCACATTCTCTTTGGCCACATTCCTACACTTCAGAGTAAAAGTATTATTTATAGAGTGCCACGGGAAATTTGTCTAAGGAAGAAAGCCTAAAAAGAGATTAAAATCCAGCCCCTGCTTCTGCCGCACACGGAACAGGGATGGGGTCAGCCAGGCACAGCCCCGGTTCTCCCCAAAGGGAAGTGGGAAAGGTGACGTTTCAGACACAGCAGATTCAGAGTCCAGGGCCTTCACCCTTCTGGAAGGTTGGTGTTTTCTCATGGATTTGCAGCTCTGCCTGAAGACGAGATACCGCCCTCAACATCGCCACTGGCAGCACTGAGCTGGGGAAAGACGCTTGGCCCTTTTGGACCTACCCTTGCATGGGGACATGGATGTGCTCCCCCCTGGGCTCTGCCGGGTACTGGAGGGGAGTTCTGGTCCCTGGCAAGGCCAGTGTAGCCTGGCAGGTGGCTGTAGATCCAGTCTCAAATGGGCAATTGCCCTGCAGGGTGCCGAGGTGAGTGCTGCTGCAAAAGGAAACTGCTGTCCTGAGGTAAGTGGGTTGGACAAAACACCGCTACTGGTTGTTGGCCCTGGCCATGAGGGAGCATCTCAGGGCAGGTTTAGCTCCTCTCTCAGCTTTTACGTGTGGAGAAGAGACAAAACACAACCCAGAAATGAGCAAATACTGACAAATACAGCACTGTAATCGTCACAGGTAACATCTGCCAATAACTGACTTTATATTGTATTTTCATCTTTCTGTCTTCTTTTTGTTTCATTTTGTGTTTTGCTATGCAACCAAAAAGGTTAATGTTTATAATCTAAATGTTAAAAATTCTGCTGGTATTTAACACATGTTACTTAAGGTACTTACCTAAAAAAATCTTTTAAACAAATCCATACATGTTTGCAGGTCAACACTGAAGATTTTACGAAATAAGACTTGCAGTAAACAGGAAGCACTATTACATTCTGACTTTTTTTTTTAATAAAAGTTTTTTTAAAGATTTTATTTATCTTTAAAGAGATGGAAAGGGAAGGAGAAAAAGAGGGAGAGAAACATAATAGATGTGTCAGAGAGACATCACCCCTTGCACGCCCCCAACCGGGGACCTGGCCTGCAACCCAAGCATGTGCCCTGACTGGGAATCAAATTGGCGACCTTTTGGTTCCCAGGCTGGCGCTCAAGCCACTGAGCCACACCAGCCCGGTCTATATTCTGACTCTTTTTCAACTAAATTTTCAACATGCTTTAGCAAATATTTCCGTTTATTCCAGGTGCGTGTTTTGTCTCAGGCTTCCTTTTTGCTGAGTGCTTTGTCGGCCAGAACCTCCCCTGAGAGAGAATATCTTCATGTAGAATATTAACTCCTCTGCCTATTAAAACCATAAAGCCAGGCCTACCTAACTTCCCAGGGCGTCAGAAGTTGCTTTTGTGTGCTGTTTGGAGAGGCCTTGGCATCCTAAACAAACAAAAGTAAAATAAACCAGAGCCTGAAAGAGATAAGACAACGAAGTGCAAAGACCTAAAGCAGTTCTCAATTTTAAGTCACTGGTTTTCAAAAACAACTCAAGCACAGGCTTTGTGGTCACACTACTTTGTAGCAGCTCTCAACTTGACCATTTGCTGGTTGGGTGTCCTTGGGCAAGCATTTAACCTCCTGAGCCTCAGTTTCCACATCTGTAAAATGGGCATAGTAATTACATCTATGAGAATTTAATAAAATAATCCACATAAAATGCTGGCACAATGCTTGGTACTTAGTTAGAACTCAATAGTCAGCTATTATTTTAAAATTTTTTAAATATTTACTTATTGATTTTAAAGAAGGAGAAGGAGAGACAGACAGAGACATCCAATTGTTCCACTTATTTATGCATTCCTTGGTTGATTCTTGTACGTGCCCTGACCCAGGATCAAACCCACAACCTTGGCGTATATGGATGACGCTCCAAACAACTAAGCCCCCCAGCCAGGGCAGCTATCACTTTTTATATAATAACTATATAAGAAATAATTAGCTTGCAAAATTACCATTTTATTACTACAAAGTCACTTTCTTTTCTCCTCCCACTTAAACTTCCATAGCAGCTTCATTCCTAATTATTTGAACTTGATGTCAGTGGTTCCCAAGCTTGTCTGAAAACTGGCGTCACCTGGTCTCCAGAGATTCTGATTTAAATGATCAGGGCTGTAGGCAGGGCTTTGGAAGTTTTAAACGCTTCCCAGGTGATTCTAGTGGACAGCTAAGTTTGGAAATCTGTGCTTTTTGGTGTTGTCCTTATCCAAAAGGCAAACAGACATCTATAGTTTAAATAAAATTAAAGCAGTATGTATCCCAAGCATATCGTTTGACTTAACTTTGCTGCATTAGCCATTCAATTCAGCCAATCAATTGGACTTATTTTTTCACTGAATTTATGTTGTGACTGATTTGACCAATTAATTCAGTAAAGAGTTTCATTCAATATAATCATATGGCCACAGCCACAAGTGAAAAATTCAAGAATTGAATTTTTTAGGAATCAGCTATGATTGTGTGGATATTTGAAATCTTTTAGATGATACATTACCACAGAAGTCACATTACTTAATTTCATCCTACACATTTGCTAATCTGGATATTAAATAAAAATGCTGATCATTTTGGATTGACTTCACCAGTTCATTTAGTTAAAAAAAAAAAAAAAAGATTTCTCAAGCTCCTATATCTGCAGCCTAAAAGAAGTTGAATTTGTGAGGGACCAGCTAGGGTTTTAAGTGTAATTTGGATTAGAACTGATTACAGGAGAACACATCACTTAATTCTGTCCTGCACATTTGCTAACCAACTGAATGTTAAATCAAAATGCTGATCATTGGAATGAGATTAATGTTGTGTCATCTCTTTGATCTCATCCTGGGACCTCTGAAGGCATGTAGGTAGCTATTGGATTTGTACACTACCGGCTATGTATTATTAACCTCTTTAAAAATTAATGAGCATGTCAGTCCACTTAGTACTTTGGTCATACTGACCCATCGGATGAATCATGAGTGAGGTAGCACTCAGCTTCCATCAACTTCCTGTCAACATTTTCCATTAGAGGCATGAAATGCTAGATTAGAAAAAGGCCCTGCACCCCAGGAGTTATGCATCTGGCCATGGACCTGGGCCTTCATGAGCCCCTTTCACTACCTGGGCAGAGCAAACCTTTCTGGGATGTCTCTGTAGTCAGAATTAACAACCACGTGTCTCCCAGTGCTTACGTGTAAAACAAAACAGTTATCAAGTAGAAAACCAGGCAATTTTATGTGTATGAGCTACTTCCTCTGTAGCTCAGAGGAAGCAGAGCTACCCTAATAAATAACTCTACTGTAGAAGAGTTATTTATTAGGGTATGTGTTTGTAACACACAAAGAAATGGTATCATTACAAAATGGAGAGCATAAGAAAGGTATTTTTATTTTTCCCTTTTGATTGTTTTATTTAAAAAGGAATTTTAGCTGAAGATTATGTTTAAAAAAATAGCTTATAATGGTCAAAATGGTCAGAAGGGAACTAGTATTTAGTGTGTATCTATTGGATGTGAGACTCTTTCTGTGCACAATCTCCCTAATCCTTACAACCACCCCTCAAGGTAGAATCAGTCCCAATTGTAGATAGGGTAGCAGGTTCAGAGAGATTAAGTAACCTGCTCAAGACTACACAGCATGAAATCACAGAGAGGGTTTGAACCCTAGCCAGTTTACCCCAACATCCCATGAGCTATTCACTGCATTGTCAGGGTGACTCAGAATCCTGGGTTGCCAGGAACTGAGGGATCTCCTGGAACCTGGGACTCAGTTTTGGGACTAGGTTGGGTTCTGACAGCTGGTTTTCATTGCTGGGTCCTGCCTGTCTTGCCCACGCCACACCAGTCACTGAATTGGGGATTGGTAAGCTTCACTTGACTTAGGAGAACTAAATCAAACTGCTTATGACCCTAAAGGAGAGTAATTTAAAGAAGTTATTACAACATTTAGGAATACATAAACATATACTTAGATAAATATTTAGATGATGCATGCACTAAGCAAGGCATTATTTTGGTTTGATAGTAAAATCAGAATCGACTATTCGCCTGAAAAAATGCCATAATTGTTTATCAGTTTAACCCACTGATTACAATTTTCCAACCTTACCCTTGTAAGAAAGGCATAAATATTGAAGATTACAGTGATCTCTGGTAGAGGAGAATACAGCAATAAATAATTTAGTTTCTTTATGCTTCAGTTGCTTACCTGAATTACTTATGAAACAGCAACGAACACTGGTGCTATTGGGGAGTTGACAGTATTACCCATTTCTTATTTAACAAGAGAGTCATTAAAAAAGAGGGAGAAGGGACAATGGCAGTGAGAAACTCACTGTTGTATTAAATACAGATGCTGTACAGAGAGAGGCTACATGTTTGGTTTAGCTAAAGGATATGCAAAAGCCACTAAGCAAGAGAATAATTTCTGTTGTGGCCAAAATCAACACTTTTTATTTCTGTTTTCCATAGACAAGCATATGAGTCGAACACAGCTTATTTTATATTTGTACATTTGGGGAAAACATGTAGACTTAGAATCACCATACTATGACACATCCCTTATGTTCTGAATGTTTCCTCACTGCTTTGGGAATGCAGCATGAGCAAAGAATATACAAATGAGTGATCTGGTGACATTCCAGTAAAGTGCTAGTATGGGTCTGGGATGGTCCACACAGGAAGAGCCATTCCTGAATTTTCAGTTACATGAAAATCTATTGTATAACCTGTGTCTAGAACTTGGAGCTCAAATGTTATAGAAACTTACCAAATTGAATTCTCATTGCCAGGGAATTATCCTGTAGACTTACAGAGATTATCTTCCTGATCTCACTAGAGATGGGAGTGTCTTTCACTCTCCATAACTGCCATGGATTTTCCTCTCTCTCCAGAATAGGAGAGTGTTCTGAGGCAGAACTTCTAACCCCCAGACATAAGCATGTGAAATGTATGTATTTCCAGAGAGGCCTTCACCAAAAGGTCAGGCATCTTGAGAGCCCTTTTTATGAAATATTGTTTCTTTACACTCTGACAGTTACACCTGTCAGACAAGATGTTTGCAATAAACTTTGTAAACCTCCACATTTTTAGAAAAATACTTTTTCTTTCTTTAATTATTTTTAGAGAGGGGAAGAGAGGGAGAAAGAGAGGGAGAGAAACATTAATGTGTGAGAGACACATCAATCAGTTGCCTCTTGTGCGCCCCCAACCAGGCGCCTGGCCTGCAACCCAGGCAAGTACTCCGACTGGGAATTGAACCTGCAATGTTTAGGTTCACAGGCCAGCACTCAATCTACTGAGCCATACCAGTCACGGCTATAAACCTCCACATTTTGAGAAATCAATTGTAGGTGTTATGACTGCAAATAGAAGAGATTAATGAAAAGAAGTTACTGATAATGTAAATAAAGTCTTCAAGAGTGCTTGGAACATAGCATGTACTCAATAAACATTATAAATGGTAGATATCATTTTATTTGGGAGTATACATATTCATAAACATATACACATATTTATGTATATAATGGGTATGTACAATATAAACAGAGAAGTGTCCAACTTTTCTAATTGCCAAAAATAATCTTTGCCCGTGAATTAGTTCATTGCTGTTTACTGCTTATTTGTTCTCCCGTTAAGAAAGTTGGAAAGGCGAGAACTACTAGAGGTGTGAAATGGCCCATCTATTTTAGTTCATTATTAATCCAGAAGCCTCACCATAATTATTCTAAGCATAGCATTAAAGCAACTTTGGTAACTGATGAAATACCTAATCAATGAATTAAAATTACAAAACATACTGCACGATGCCACCTTTATCACAGAATAGAATGTGAGAATTAGCAGGGACTTCAGATGGCCTCTAGTACAATGCTTTCACAAGTGCGGAAACTGGGGCCCAAAGAGGTAAGGTGACTGGGTCAGAGCACACAGTAAGTATCAGAGGGGTCATTCTGAGACTGGACTTTTGCCCCCATATCCAGGCTGTGTCCAATCTCATTATCTGTGCTGCTTTTCCCCTTCTAAAAAAACAAGCCTGATTACACTGAGTCTGCATGAAACCGTGACAGTTGGAGTTGCCTCCTTGGCCTCTTGTGGCCGATGACCTTGTAAGCCTCTCAAATGCAGTGAAGAGGGATTATGATTCTAAGATGATTGAACTGAAGGAACCCAACAAGTTTCCCCTTACCCGCACCTTTTCTGCTCTGCTAGTGTAGACATCCACAAAAACCCCCCCCAAAACAGGCGTGCCCAGCAACATCACCTCATTTTAGAATAAAAAAGGGCATTATTTTACTTTTGTTTGCCAAGTGTATTTTTAAAGTCTTTGAAATAGGTCATGGGAATCTCTGTTACATCCAGACATAGCGTTTTTAGCAAGAATTGGTTATTGGTAAGTTCAAGAAATCACTTGTCTCTAATTTGGCTGTTTGGAATAGGTGGTCCAATTGGGTGAATTAGCCTAACACCCTACCTGCAGAACCTACAATGGGGTAAGGGCTGCAGAACCAAAGGCAGGATTTGGGTCTCCTTTATGTTTGCATTTCCAGCAGTAAGTACAGGCTTGGGACATAGTAGGTGCTCAGTAAAATTTGTTGGACAAATAATGAAAGCAGCAGCAAACAGAATTTCTGATTCTTCAAACCTTCCATGGGAAAAGAAGAGCACGTTGATCGAGGAGCAGGCGTTTTTGCTTTCTAAAGCTGTGTACCCTAAACGTGATGAACTGGGGGCTATTTCAGTGACCAGAAAACCAACCAACCAGCCAAACAAAAACCCAAACACCTTTTCAAACTTTCCATTCACTTCTGGTGGCCACTGCAAAGTCTATTTCCATGTCTGAAGGGGCATCTTTTGAACTTGAGTGGGTGACCCGGGAGTGCACCTCTACTTCCTACAGAAGGCTATGCTTTTCAGAGATGCCAGCGTACATCATTTGCTCACTGCAGGGCCAGCTGACCAGCTGCTTGTGGCACCTCACCTCTTTAGGGCACACCTATACCAAGGCCCATTTCCAAGTTTCCTGCCATAGTGAGGTTGTATGTTGTATGGTGTTTCCCATCAAGAAAAAAATAACACTTAAGTTTGCTTGATCACATTTTAGACAATTTCCTCCTTTATGAAGGAATCGCCTTGCCTCCCTGTCATTAGAATCCCAGCCAGCCTGACTTTGGATTAAATTTGTCCATTAAGTGGTAGGAGATGCTTTAGTGTATGCTGTTGGAAACATGGCTTCTCAGACAGCCATGTGCTGCAAAGCTACTCTGTGCCTGGGGCCCCCTGGTAGGGAGAGGCAGAGCAGCAGAGGGTGCGTGTGTCAGTGCTGCCCAGAGACCCTGCAGGGCATGAATATGTGTATTTCAAGGAAGGAGCAACAGTTGAGAATGGACAAAAGACACAGCAAAGGGCACCCTCCCAAAGCCTGCAATTGCACCAGTAATCACAGCTTTCTTGAAGAAAGCTCAGTCCCGCTCACTTTTAGAGTCTGAAATCACATCTGAAGATGTGTTTTTGGGGTGGGGGCACTAAGGAGCCTTTATGTCAGTATCAGCAATAAAACTTTATGTGACCACATTTTCTTCCCACAGACATCAGAAAAGAACAGGACCTGCCTTGTCGGGCTAAAAAGGACACTCTACTTCCTTTCTTAAAACCTTCCACAATATCCTTCCACCTTTGGTTTTGAATTACAGACAGACAGATATTTTTGTCTCTGAGCCAAGAAGACTGCGTGCCATGTGTCTTTCACATGACGGCTACATTTCACAAAAGATGTTTTTACCTGATTTTTTTTTTTCCTGTGGCATTTTAAAACCCTGCAGTGGACTTTGCCACATTTATTTTTTTTTCCGTCCCCAAGGCACCACTGTGAGTTGGTGAGAGAAAAAAATATTAACTTCACATAAGCCCAAAGAGAGATCAGCAACATGTCCAGAATCATACAGTGACTGGTGACTCAGAAGACCTGCTTGGGCAGTTTCTTAATCAGCTGGAAGGTTGGCTATTTAAACAGCAGGAGATGTTTATTCATTTTGGAATTGTCTCACATTGTGTTTCTAAATGGCCAACGTTTAGATTAAGGGGCAAATCACTTAGATTTTCCTCACTGCCCCAACTCAACCAGGTAAAAATAAAAATATATTCAAAAAAGTTTGTAGAAAATTTATCTCATGATAAATCAATAGTTGGTTATTATTAAGCTAGAAAAATCTATTTGAAAGATACCTCAGGCTTTTCAAGTTGATTTCATGCAGTAGGTCTCTGCCCTCATGACCACGCGGCCCCACCCCCTCGGCCAGCATGGCCACTGTGAGAAAAAAGCCGGAGGGTGTCAAAACCAACATTGAAGCCCACTTGACATCTTTAAAATTTTCTTGTTTGGGTGAAAGCTGACTTTCGAAATACTTTTGAAAAAGCTGACACTTTTTCAGTCTTTATCTTGATGCTTATACTGTGGACCAAGTGTTAGACAATTGAGGGTTTATTAATCAACTCATGGCAACTACTGATTCTAAATCAAAAGTCTGCTCTTTTTATGTTCAGCTGTGGTTGAAATTCATATTTCCTTTGTATCAGTAAAATAATCTTTCCCCTCCTTTACCCTTTGCAGGTTAAACAATTCTAGTTCCCTTAACTATCCGATCTGTTTCTAGCTCCCTCTCTGGACAGTTGTGTGACTCCTCTCTGAGCCTGCTGAGTTTCCTGATTGCATTCTACCTGCACCAGCCAGCCCTCACCTTCCACAACAACAAAACAATTCACATATTCCCCCGACTAACAAGAGTAGCTCACCTTCCCCAGTCAGCCTATGTCGTTTACGTCATTTGTGGGTTTCTTTGGCAACTTTATTGAACAAATTAAATTCTAGATAGTCAAAAGTTTAATAAGTTGACCAGAAAAGTCTTAGCTCCCCCCCAAAAAATGAAATAAAAACATATCTATCATGAAGACATTGGCTGCGACCATGACTAGAGAAGAAACCTCTAGAATTCTTGGCAACATGGTGAGTGAATGTTGCTTACTGAGGTACATGGGTCTCCTAGAAATGACAGGCATCACAAGAGCTGGTCCCACTGGATGTACAAAAGGGAACTTACGAGGGGGACTTTCTTTACAAGTTGAAAGTAAAAGAGGGTAGGCTGATAACAATTTCTGTAGATTTTAGATATGAAAAAGACACTGGTTCCAGTTATTTAAAAGCATAAGCTTAAGCTTTTTAAGCGTATTTAAAGTTCTTATTTTTAAAAAATGTGTTCAAACACAGCTTTTAACAGCTTGATTTCTAAAATAATATCATAAAAGCAGAAGAGTGACCAAATCTGCATGTATCTGTAGTACAAGAGGAACTGTGTCACCAGTTACTAAAGGGAAGTGCAGAAGTCCCATCCTGCCTGTTAAAGATCTTACTGGAGAGGTATTGGGACGGGGCATGAAAATGTTACCAATGAGAAGAAAAGCCTAGGCATGATAAAAGATGCAGCAAAAATGAGAGCTGAAGAAGCTGCTTCTTTTTGACTTGTGAAATCTGCTTTTGTTTGTTTCCTTTACTGATGCCATCTGAGCCCCTTACACCTCCCCTCCTATGTCTCCACCTTGGGCCTAAAGTAAAGACACCCAAGTTATGGGGTATGTTTCAGGTATTTCAATCACTAAGTCAGTTCAGTGGGGGGAAACATCAATTAAAACAGAAGTGGCTTTCTTACAATTATTACTGTGGCTTTTCATAGGCTCAGGTTCAAAATTTTCATCCTTATGCCACCACCCATATCAACCCCCTAGGTGGAAAAAAGAAGTAGAAAGGAATGGAGCATATGATTTCTTTCTTTTTCAGGTTCTCTACGTAACCTTGGGTTCTGATTGCACTGTGTGTTAACATCATGAGGTCTCAATTCTCATCATATGAGAATAGCCAGATCTTATGGTTTTAAAATTCCAGCTGCTCTTTTGGGTAGGTCCATCAATTAAATGGCCACTTTCAAAGGTTGTCTATGTACACATTCTCCAGTTAAGTTCCGATGCGGCAGTTTAAACTTCTGCTAAGCACAGAATCTTGCCCACTTGTTAGCATGAGTGTCCGTGATCCAACCATACTTAATTCTACTTGTATGTTTACCAGCTGTCTGATTAAAAACAGATATGTCTTCTACAAAGTGCATCACAGGACAAAGTGAAATCCTTGGTGTTTTGTTTCCCAAAGACTTTCCGTTAACCCAGTTCATTTTTCTTAACAGGAAGTCAAATGGACTTGGGAAATGATAAAAAGTATGCAACTAGGAGCCAAAGATGATGATAGCAGGTAGAGGTCAAATATACAAATATACCCATGAAAAGAAATAGAAATAATACATTTTGAGGCATTTTCACAAAATGTTGCCTTTTTAAAGAAGAAATTAAATTATATTTCT
Organism: Desmodus rotundus; assembly: GCF_022682495.2. Taxonomy (NCBI): domain Eukaryota; kingdom Metazoa; phylum Chordata; class Mammalia; order Chiroptera; family Phyllostomidae; genus Desmodus; species Desmodus rotundus. The sequence goes on from NW_026527534.1 coordinate 26,721, forward strand.
GTACCTGAATTCTCAGATGTAATCCACTTTGAAGAATATTTGGAATACTGAAATCCCCTCTCATTTTTAGTATCAAATCAGACTTCTAATATTTCTCTAGAATGAGTATTGTGTCCAGAAAAATACAAAGAGCTCAATAATGCAACAAAATATACCTAAAAAAGCATATATTTAAAGATAAGATTATCTTTTACTGATAAATTATTTAAAGTACTACTCAAAGTAACTTATGGAATATGAATGCAAAGTAGTTAGAGTTGTTTTATATTTGACATAACAGCTAAAAAGCTGAAAAAGAAAAGCTATAGAATAACAGAACAAAACAAATGAGAGCGGAGTCACAACTTCTATCAAGCCTAATATTCTGTAAGAAGAGAATATATATACAAGTTGCATTTTTAAAAGCCTGTTGTGGACACTTATGGCTTTTGGAAATGAGTGGTTAACCTTGGGTAAAGCCTACAGGAGATGCGGACGTTTGTTTCCAAATGCATCTGGATAACAGCAGAGCACTCAGTCGCTGATAGAATCGCCACTGACTAAGGGTTATGCAGCCCAGGGTTGGGAAAGAAGTACACCTGGCAGAACAAACAAGATTGCAGCAAATGGCAAATGTCAGGGTACAGATAACGATCCAATACACAGGAATTCAAAATAGGCTGTTTATGTGGCCTTTCTTCCCTGACTAGAATAGAAGTTCCACGTGGGCAGGGATTTTTAATTTGGTCACTGCCATACCCCCAGCTTCTGGAACAGTGCCTGGCTCACAGAAGTTGCTCCATAAATATCTGATGGGTGAAAGAACATAAACTAAGTTTCAAAAGACATTATTTGTCAAAAGAAATTAAATTCCACAACTATCAAATGAACACCTAAGCATGCTATGCCAAGTGCCTACACGTAACATGGAAATAATGCAGTCTGTTCTACCAGACTGCAATGTGACATGAGAATTAAATGGTAAAACGTCAACCCTCAGGGCCCCATTTGGGATTTCCTGAGTCAAAATCCTGGTGAGAATCCCAAAAAGTGGCCTTTTAAACAAGTATCCAGGTAAGTCTCCTACATATCAAAATTTGGATTCTACTAAGGAGGGTTTTGTAAATAAGTAAAAAGATATAATACAGAATTCTCTCTCAAGTACTCACATCAGTAAGTAAAATCTCAAGGGTAAGGGACGCTAATATTTAGGGTGATAACTGTGGGCCAGGGACTGTTGAAGATGCTTTCACACATAATAATTTAATAGTAATCCAAGGAGGTAGATTTATTATATCTATTTTTAAGGAAACAAGTTCCAGGACAGTAACGAACGTGCTTAATCTTGCATAGCAAATACCTACAGAGAGTACAAGCCAGGTTTAAGTCCTGAGGCCATGTGCTCTGGGACAGGGACATTCCATGGCACCTGTTTTTAGGAAACATACATAGAGTTAGTTTCTGATTGGCTGAGTCTGTCAAGATGAATTTGTGGAAATCGAGATTTTAATTATGAGTGTTTAGGCCTAAATCTAGAGTATCTAAATCATCTATCACTTTAATAATCACAATTTAAAAAAAGCAGAGCGCTAGGTAATGTGGTTTGTTTGGGGCAGAACTAGAAAACTCAGGTGCACAGGGTGGGGAGGAGAGGGCAACAGAGGAGGTGCAGACTGTCACATCTAACACTGCTGCTCTGCTCCGGCAGGCCCGGCGGTCGGGTCTTGGCATGTTTCAAAGGAAGTCAAAAGTCCACCTTACTGTATGAAACACCCTGATTTTTAAATATAGATAACTAATTCAAAAGTTTAAAAACACACCTTGAATGCCAAACAGGTCTGGAAAACAAGGACAGGCCGATGGGCTGCCAACTGCAGCCTGCAGCCTCTGGTCTGGACCATGCAAACCCCAGGAGTACAGCTTCAGAGTAACTGTGATATTGTTTAGTGAAAATGGTGCAGACCAGAGGTGTGGGTCTGCATCCTGCGTACACGAAGACAGACACTGACTGTCACTACTGCTGATTTAATTGGATAAAATACATCACATCGTCTTTTGATTTTATACAGATTTATCCGATGTGGCCTGAAGGCCAAATTTGTGTAAACTGAACTGGGCCTATTAGCATTGCAGGGTTGCCTCATTCGGGTTTTGATCTTCAGTTGGCAAAGACCAATGAAAAATTTATGATTCTCCGGCCTTTGAGCTCCTTTTAAAGGTAAATGGTGTAAACTCTGGGGGAAGAACTTCAGTTTTAGGAAGCACCCCATATTGCTTTATAATGAACGCATTTGGAAATTTCCTAACTGGGACTTCTCGCTATTAAAGAGTTCAAGCTGCTGTGTTTCCAAGCAGAACTTCTCTCTCACACACAAAAAGACCTGATATACTACATGATATGATAAACGTGCTAGTACTGGCCTGTGAAGTTATTTTTTAGCATTACACGGTCTAAATAATTTTCCATTCTTTCAATATTGTCACTGCTTTAGGGGACATTTTCATGTCTATCTGTCACGGCAGGGTTAAAAAGACCCCTCTCCCCCTATATTTTTGCAACGTGTATGCATTTACTTCAGGTTATCAAGAGGGGCAATGTTAACTGACCAAAGCAGACGTCATCATTAAGTCAAGTTCCTGCAATGCACTGTCCCAAGTCTGATATTGCTGAACACAGTACGGACGCATCAGCACCGGTGTGAACGGACTGAAAAGGCACTTACAAGGCTGGGCTGCCAGGATTCCTTGTTTCAAGCCCCGACCAAAAGCCTCCAGGAAGTGAAGCCGGAAGGTTCTAATCTCATTTTCACGGCTCTGCGTTTTTTATTGTAGTTTTCCACTGTAAGACGAAAGAGCATCAAAGGAGTCGGGTGGAGTTTTTAGAAGAAAAGCCTCGCCTCTCCTGGAAGTGTGGCGGAGCCGGTACCCGGAACTGCGCGGGCCGAGCTGCCGCCCCCCCTGCCCGCAGAGCCCAGGGCGGGGGCGACGGGCGGACACTCTTTTTGGTTGGTGGTTTTAGGAAATCTCCTGGCGGTAGCTCCTGGGCTTTAAACTAGTCTACCTGCTCCTGGGCTTCAAAGAAACTAAAGAACTTAAAGAAGTTGCTTATCACGGCCACTCCTTCCCAAGAGTCTCCTCTGCCCAGGAGCAGGGTTCGGAATCGCCACCAGGTCCTCCAGCGGCCCGGGGGGCGCTGCGCCCTCCCTCTCCTTTTACTACGTACTCCCCCCACTTTCTCCTTACCCTCCGGCGGCCTCCCTCCTTCCCCCACT
>NW_026527535.1:0-29863 GCF_022682495.2 Desmodus rotundus
CTGCCGTTGCCCCGGTGATGCGCGGTAAACGGCACAACAGCGCGCTGCCTTGTGGGTTGACGTCATGGGGGCGGGCAGCGCGACTGGGCCGGGTTTCTCTGCTCCGGTAGGGAGCGTTGTGTACGACGAAAGTCCCCAGCGCCGCCTCCCGCCAAGGCACGTCCCGGGTGGCGTGATAGGCCCGGCCACCAGGCGCCTAGCCACTGGGCGCCTGCCAGCCCTGAAGCTCCGCCCCGCGGCCCCTCGTGGGGCCCGGTCGGCGGGGGCGGTGCCGGTCGCCTGGAACGGAGGTGGCGGGTTATGGGGTCCCAGATGGATAAATTACTCCCTGGCACCTTCCGCTCCACTGTTCGGACGGTGCTTCCCTTAACGCGTTTTGGCCAAGGGAAGTGCGCTGGGAGCTGAAGGCCTGGAGGAGCGGTGGCCAGTGGCTCGCCCGGGATGTGGGCCAGGTCTGCCTTCACCCACCTTCACCCCATTGTCTAGTAGTGTGTTTGCCCCAGAAAGACAGAGGAGGGTAGAAGAGAGCCTCCAGAAGTTGCTGAAAGCTCTTTGATCCTATTACTTTTCACTGGGAGCTGTCTAAAGCACTGGGTCCGAATTCCTGACAGATGAGAATCTGAGGCGCAGAGTGACTTGCCTGTGGAGACCAGAGCTGTGACCAGACCTGAGCTCTTATCCATCCTGTAAAACCCTGGTGTCCATGCGCCCCGAGCAGCTGCATACGTGTTAACTCTTTGCCAGGGCCTGTTGTGGGTCCCCCGATAAGGGTGCTTAGGCTTAGGCAAGATTCCCAGCTGGTAATCATTACCTGCTTATTACCATTATCATGACTGTTAGGGCTTAATGAGCCGCCATAGGCATAAGCCTATGGCTGGGGATGGGATATACAAGTAGGAGGAAAGGAACACCTTCCTCAACACTCCCCAGGGACCCTTGGGATATCTGAGTCTGACAGCCCCTGCACACAACCCCCTTATGGCTCCCACAGCACTCAGGATGGAGGCCACTCCTCAGTCAGGTGGTGGAAGTGCCACACCCTCCTTCCCCCGCTGACGTTTTACTCTTACCCTATCTGAGCCTTGGCTTCCCAGCCCCTTAGTGCCCCCCCCCCACCCGGGGCCTTTGCATGTGCTATGCCCTCTGGTGATTCTCCCCTTCTTCCCATTATATCCTTGGAATCATCCAGAATGATGGAGTGGATCATAAATCCCCAGAAGGCAGGGGGACTTTCTCCATCCTGGGGCTGGCGTGTCCCCAGGTCCCTAGGTCTCTGCATAGGGCGTAGCATACAGTGGACACAAAGTGCTAAAGGAGAACACTGCCTGGCCTGGTTTGCTGTGGCAGTCTCTGGTCTTGGTTTGTGTGACTGGTCTGTAGAGAGGAACACCAACCCCCCCAGCTCCCTTCCTCACCTGGTGCTGCCCCTACTGGCTTTGAAGCAAAAAGGCCATGAGGGAGGCTGTGATTAAGAGCAAGAGGCCTGGCCTGGCCTCACAGGCAGAGGGCCAAGCATATGGATGTGTGCCTGTGTGTATTCGTATATGGAGCAGAGTACCATGTGTATATGTGTATGTCTTCTTCCAGGCATGTGGGTCTCTCAGTCCTCCAGACCTGTCCTCTTGGGTCCCAGCCTGGGCAAATGGACCCCTGGTGGAAGTGAGTATAGCCCCTGCCTGGCATGTAGCCAATCCTGCCCTGGGACTCCTATCTGGAACAAGATCGGAAGAGAGGGTGCCCTGCTTCTCCCCACAGCAGGAGGGTGATTGCGTGGCCTAGGGAGGCTCCACCCTGATCTTGGGCCTTAACCTTGATAGGTAGGTGAATGTCTCGTGGACTGTGGGCAGAGACAGCCAGAACTGAAAGACTGACCAGCACACAGGCCTTGGGAAATGGAGGCACAGGGAGGCCAAAGCAAGTTACCTCCTGAGTCCCAGTTTCCTCTTCATGAAAATGGATCAAGTAATACTACAACCTCAGGGAGTATTGAGACTTTTACTGGATTTGCGGAAATAGTATAGGTTCAATAATGGTCTCTATCATTGTTTTATTTTTATTTTTTAAAATTTTTATCCTCACCTGAGGATATTTTTTTTCATTGCTTTTAGAGAGGAAGGGAGAGAGGAAAATATCGATGTGAGAGAGAAACATCCATTGGAGTATGCACCTAGCCTGGGGATCGTACACTCCCAGACTGGGGATGGAACATACGGCCTGGGTATGTGCCCTGACCGGGAATCAAACCCATAACCAAAAGGTTGCAGGACTACGCTGGAACCAACTAAGGCCAGGGCTATTTTCCACTATTATTATTCAGCCAAACTTAACTGCAGTTCTTTGGTCTGGAGTTCCCTCAGCATAGAGTGCCCTTCCTTAGCCTCCAGGCAAACTCCTACTCATCCTTCATACTCACTTCCAGCGTTCCTTCCTCCAAGAAGCCTTCCTTAACCATGGCCCTGGGGACTTCTTTAGACCCCTTCCACCTGTATGAGCCCTGTCTGCCATTGGTGTCTGACTCTATATGCTCCACACAGGGGAAGGCAGGGTCCTTGAGACTGGGTGGGGAGGACCTATCATGGCTTCCGAATGTAGGGTACTGCCTTTGGCAGACTCTGCCAGCCTCACTTTCCAAGGCCTGACCCCTCTCAGACTCCTCTGCTGCGCACTCGCTATTCCCTCGGACTCAATGCCCTTCCCCACCTTCTCCTTCCTTCCAGCCAGGGAGAACTCTGGGACACCCCAGTCCTGCCCCTCCATTTGGACCAGCTCTGGCCCCACAGAGCTGGGTAGGGGGTGTGTGTCCAGATCTGTCTGTGAGACTGGGAGCTTCTTGGGCAGGTCAAGGAGGGCCCTAAATCCATCAACCAGCCCCATGCAACGAACTAGGTATAACTCCCATTCCTTCCATCATTCATTCCACATACTAGAGTGAGCACCTCCTATGAGCCCAGTGATGGGGACACACATGAATGACACAGACAACCCCACCCACCCAGCACAGGATCTGAAGGAAGGTGACAAACACGGCTTTGAGGATAATAAATGGTGCTTTCATGGAGGGTAAAGGTGGGTGTTTCAGAGTTGAGTAATCTGGGAGGGGCATCCCCAAGAGGTGATGCTGAATGAAGGGCAAGTCAAGAGATGATGGAGGGCAGAATGTCGCAGTGGGAACAGTAAGTTCAAAAGCCCTGGCAGAAGCCAGTTGGCCACATGGGTGGAGGGCAGAGAAAGGTTGGGCTGGATTGGGAGAGCAGGGAGAAACCAGGGGAGAAGGAAAGTAAGGGTGACAGGGCCTCCACCCAAACTGGGGTGGGTGGTATTTGTTCCAAGGTCAGTGGGGTTGAGGGAGGAGTCGGTATTCCGGGCTGGGCCTGCAGGACATTTTCACCTTTATTCTCCCAGCTGCTCCACGAGTCTGGAGACATTATCCCACTCCCCAGAGGGGTCGTGCGACGCACCCTGGAATCACACAGCCTAGACCTGATCAGAACTCAACCCAGTCCCCATTCCTGCCTTCCCAACGGAGGCTGAACCTGACGCCCACCTCCACCCCGGGGGAGCTCTGGCCTCTGCCCAGCTTGAAGAGATCTGCTGTCTTGTTTAGATCAACCTGCAACTCGGTTTACTGTTTAGTCTTTTTTTGAAAACTCAGAAACCTAAAATCTACTGTATAAAACGGAAAGCCCCAAAGAAAGAAAAAAAAGGGAGTTAAGCAGGAAGCAAAAAGGGGTGAGGCAGAGGGTCCTTCTGGGAGTGAGGCTTGCTGGGGATGGTCCCCGGATCTCAGGACCCTGAGGATTAGTAAGGGCAGTGTTATGTTGAGAGTTGAAATAGAACAAGGAACAGAATGAACTAATGACCCAGGTTAAAGAAAAGGGAAGAAACTAGATGATCTGAACAAACAAGATAAACTAGGCAGGAAGGTTACAGCCCTTGAGCAAAGTGTGACCCCAGTGCAATAGAACTGTTTTGCAATAGAACTGTTTTTGCTTGAAATTTTCTGTCCCCCGCCCGAACAAATAACCCAGAGTGTGCTAAGAATTTATAGCCAATCGCTAACCGCCACATTCGCTTCTGTGCCAACGCTTGCTTGCTCGCAACTATAAAGCTGATAGGCTGTAAGCGCTAGGTGCGGCTCTCATCTGCAGCTCTTCTGAGCACCGTGTCTCCGGGACACATCGAGAGTCCGCCCCTGCGCAGGTTAAAGGAGTTGGCCATTAAAGTAACATCTCTGAAAACGTCCTGAAAGTCTCTGAACCTCTGTTTCTTGCGTCGGTGGATGCAACATTTTGGAGGCCCCAGCGAGATCCTCCCTAGGCGGAGGTCCGGTTCGGAAACCGAAAGGACGCTGGCTCGAGCCAAGTAAGTACCAGGGAGGATCCTCTTTTTCTGTGTCTGGGCTCCGGAGCGAAGTATTGCCTGAGGTGGTAGGCGGGACGCCGCCGGCAGTCCACCCAGGCCACGCCGGCCAGGATGCCGCCCGTGGGTCTGGTTTCTGTTCTGTTCAGTTTGTGACCGGTCACATCAGGGAATTTCTGCGCCGCATGGCGCCGCGGTGTGTCTGAGTCTGTGTGCGGCCGCTTTTGGTTTGGATGTCTGGAGAGCGAGACGACCGGTGCTGTTTGAACTCAGTCATCCTATTTCTGTATATTGTCTGGGCTTTGTTCGTGGTTGTCAGTGTCATTACAGGGAGTAATTAGGAAGATAGTAAAGGAGATCCATGCCAGTTCGCACCTAGGACAGAATAAGTTAGAACAGCTGATCAAAAAGTATTACCTAGGGCCCCAGGTTAGGGACATAGTTCAGTCTACAGTCTCCAGGTGTAAGGCCTGCACAAAAGTCAATACCCAGAATAAGAAACTGCCCCCACTAGTTAGGTATAGAGGGAAAACCCCAGGAGAACTATGGGAGATAGATTTCACTGAGATGACTCGAGGAAAATCAGGATTCAAGTATCTGCTTGTGCTGGTTGACACCTTTACTGGGTGGGCAGAGGCCTTTCCCACTAAAGGAGAGACAGCCTCCGTAGTCTGCAAGATCCTATTAAGGGAAATTATTCCTAGGTATGGGATTCCAGTAGCCATAGGATCAGACAACGGGCCAGCGTTCATCTCTAAGATTTCCCAAGAGCTAGCTATCAGATTGGGCATAAATTGGAAATTGCATTGCATCTATAGATCTCAGAGCTCGGTCCAGGTAGAAAGAATGAATAGAACTCTGAAAGAAACTTTAATTAAGTTACGAGAGGAGACCCGCGAAAACTGGGTGGAGCTACTCCCTTTCGCCTTGTTCAGGGTTCGGTGCACTCCTTATACTAATAGATGGACCCCCTATGAGCTCATGTTTGGGCGGCCAGTTCCCCTTGTTCCCCAGCTCACTAGGGAAGAGGTAGAGGTTGCTAACCGTAACTTCCTCAAGCCCCTACAGGCGCTGCAGCAGATCCGGAGGGAAGTAAGAGAACTAAGGGAACTGAAGACAGCTGTGTCAGGAGGCGACGCCCAAAGACCCCCGCCGCCAAACCCTGGGCAGTGGGTGTGGATCCTTAACCACCACCGAGGGAACCTGGAACCGTGGTGGCAAGGACCTTTTCAGGTACTGCTCAGCACCCCCACTGCAGTCAAGGTGGCTGAGAAGCCTTACTGGATTCACCTCTCCCACGTAAAGCCCGCAGACGATCCAGGTGAGACCGAGAGATGGAGCGTCAGAAAGGATCCAGACCAGCCCTTAAAGCTTACCTTCTCGTGGCAGTAGGGCTGGTCCTCCCCCTCTGGGCAGCAGGAGGTGTATTAGAGCAGCAAGAGTGGGTGCTAATTAGAACTGCTGATGGCACAGTAATTGCTTCCAACTATACTTGGGGGGGGGATATTCCAATAACCCTAAAAGCTGACCTCTCTAAACTCTTTGGTGAAAGACTTTGCAATGACGGGAGACTACACTCAATCAATCCAGACAAGCCCTACTCCCTTGAAGGAGTTTCTGAAGGTTTAGGGAATAGATGTGAGAATGATGGAGAAAGAGACTTGAATCGGGACCTATACCATACCGCTTTCTACGGATGCCCGGAGCCACCGGCAGGGAAGCGTCAAACGTGTGGAGGGGGAATGGATTATTATTGTAAAAACTGGGGATGTGAGACAATTGTACAAGGAGGGGGATGGTCACCTGGTGGGGGAATAGACAAGCATATAGATTTACAAAGAGACAAAAGGGACCCGCCAAAGAACCAGGACCCCAGATGTGCCCAGGGGATGTGCAACCCTATAGTAATCAGGGTTTTAAACCCTAGTGACCCCCTCTGGGTAAAGGGTTGGACTTGGGGAGTAAGGTTGTATGTCACAGGGAGAGATCCCGGACTTCTCTTTACAGTAAGAAAGCTCCCCACTGTAGGAAACCCCTCCTAAAGGGAATAGGTGGAGGTCTCCCACCAAAGCAACCAAAACCAACAGGGACCACACCCACGGTGGAAGCTGGGCTAGTGTCTGTTCTTACGGCTGAGGTCCCAAGTGAGGAAGAAACTACACATAACAGACCCCTACACTCTCCTAAACCCATAGTCGAGAGGAAAACCGGGCGAGGGGAAACTGCCCTAGGCCAGTGTTCCCTTTCTTTAATCAAACACAGCCTAGTGTTACAGAATCCTGTTGGCTATGCCTGAGCCCAAGGCCCCCTTTCTACATAGGAGTAGGAGTTAATTCCACTTGGGGAGGAGACTTAGCCCCAACCCTAGTGAACCTCACAGAACAGCAGACCAGTCAAGAGCAAGACCAGATAAGTGAATGCTTCCTCGAAGGACCAATCACTATAGCAGAGTTCCACGGAAAGGGAACTTGCTACCTATTGGCCAATTTCCCTCTACAGGGGTCAAACTTTAGTGACTACTGCCTAGCAGAGGAAACTGTGCCACCCATTTCTGGGCAGATCACTATAACCAAAGCACCTGAGGGAGTATGGTTCGTCTGTACTGAGGGTGTTTTTAAGTGCCTTGTTCCCCCCAGTAAACCTGAACTCTGTGTTAGTGCTTTCATCATTCCCCAATTGTACCTGTACGGAGGAGATCCTGATTTCCTGCCAGGAAGTGCCAGACAAGAACCTAGGCGGGTGAGAAGAGTGCCCTTACTCATTCCCATAATAGCAACAATAGGAGTAGTAGGGTCGGCGGCTGTGGGGCAGGAGCATTAGTACATGGGGATCTCAGCCTGAGACAACTTTCTCAAGACTTTTCCAAAGATATATCACTCCTCCAGGACCAAACAATACGCCTAGAGAAACAAGTGGACTCTCTGGCAGAAGTGGCCTTACAAAATAGAAGAGGGTTAGACCTCTTGTTCCTCCAACAAGGGGGATTGTGTGCCGCGCTCGGGGAAGAATGCTGTTTTTATGCTAACCATTCTGGAGTAATTAGAGAAAACATTAGGATTCTTACAAAGAGACTAAGAGAAAGGGACGGGGAAGGGGATGGTGCCAGGTGGTATGCGTCCCTGTTCAGGACATCTCCCTGGCTAACCATGCTAATATCTGCAGTAGCGGGACCACTCCTGCTCCTTCTGTTAACTTTGATATTAGGACCAATTGTCCTAAACAAGCTCTTAGCCTTCATCAGAGAACGAGCAGAATCAGTAAAGTTAATGGTACTCTCTCAACCCTATACCCTTCTCCCATCAGAAGAAGAAATGTCAAGGGTTTGACATATGGCCAAGGAGACGGGGAAATGTTATGTTGAGAGTTGAAATAGAACAAGGAAGAGAATGAACTAATGACCCAGGTTAAAGAAAAGGGAAGAAACTAGATGATCTGAACAAACAAGATGAACTAGGCAGGAAGGTTACAGCCCTTGAGCAAAGTGTGACCCCAGTGCAATAGAACCGTTTTGCAGTAGGACTGTTTTTGCTTGAAATTTTCCGTCCCCTGCCCGAACAAATAACCCAGAGTGTGCTAAGAATTTATAGCCAATCGCTAACCGCCACATTTGCTTCTGTGCCAACGCTTGCTTGCTCGCAACTATAAAGCTGATAGGCTGTTAAAGCTGATAGGCTATAAAGCTGATAAAGCGCTAGGTGCGGCTCTCATCTGCAGCTCTTCTGAGCACCGTGTCTCCGGGACACATCGAGAGTCCGCCCCTGCGCAGGTTAAAGGAGTTGGCCATTAAAGTAACATCTCTGAAAACATCCTGAAAGTCTCTGAACCTCTGTTTCTTGCGTCGGTGGATGCAACAGGCAGCGTCCCAGAGCTTAGGCTCCAGGGGCTGGAAATAGTGGGGCTGGCGGGGACCCAAGTGGCAGGACCCCGGGGGGCAGCCGGGGGAGGGGCGCCGGCCTCGGGTCGGGGGGCACGTCTGGCCCCACCACATTCCTGAGGCTCGGGTTACCAGCGAAGAGGGCGGCCCCTCCCTCCCTTCCTGCCCCGCTTCCGCCCTTGCCTGGAGCCGGACAGGCTGCCACCTCCTTGGTTCAGTGCAGGTGTTTCTGCGGCCGCTGGGAGGGGACCCAGGCCCTGCCGTCTGGGCTGGCACTGGCTCTTTCTAGTCTCACAAGACCATTTTGCAATTCCCGCGCTATCAGTCCCCTTCAGCAAGGATGGATCTCAATTGATACCTGGCAGGGCCGGCTTTATAACTGGTAGCCCTGCACACCGCTCCGAGGCCGTGGTGTGTCTGTCCCCAGCCTCCCACTGGCCCGGGAGAGTGCTCGGTAGTGTTTGTTGATGGACTGACTTACCATGGCAGAGTGAGCCCAGCCCGGAGGACTCCTGCAAGGAGAAAACACCTCCCCCTCAGGACAGGTGAGACCCCTGTGCTCACCCAGTGTACGTTTAATGTGTACCTGCTGTATACCCAGGCCCAGATGAGGCCCTGTCACAGGTTAATGTTGGAGCCAGGGGGTGGTTTGGGAGTCAGAGGGTGGTGAATTTGATCTCACCAGACCAACTTCAGAAACTGCTTTGTTTGTTTTCCTTTGGGCCAACCAACCTCAAGCATCAACATTTGTCCATTCCACCACCCTCTGTTGAGCACCTACTGTGTGCCCCCCCTGTGTGCTGAATGAGGGTTTTTCAGCCCTCCCTCATCACCTCTTGAACTGATAGTCGCATAGGAGACAGGAAACAACACAAGAAGCACGTTAGCACCATCACTGTTGTTCCCTTAGTTCGACCCTCTTCTGTTTTTACTTCAGTAAGTATATTTCAAAAGGGAAACTTCGTGTCACTACCAAGAAGGGAAAGCCAGTTTCTCTTGCCATAAATAGAAGGAAACCCAAAAAACGATGAAATGAGAGCAAAATGCAGGCATCCCCCCCACCCCCTTGCAAGGGACACTCTGGGCCAGGCCTGGATCAGGAATGTCCAAATGGCCAGAGAGCAGTAAAGGCAGGGAGCCCCCAGCCAAGCCAAATGACTCCAGAAGGGACCACAGGGACCCACTCGTTTCTGTCCCAGAGGGCCCAAGCACACAGTTGACGCTGAGTGTGCCCAGCCTCAGCTCAGTGATGAACACCTACTACTTCGTTGTTGTTGCTTTCAGAGAGAGAGAGAGAAACATTGATTTTGTTGCTCCACCTATCCAGGCATTCATTGGTTGCTTTTTGGATGTGTCCCGACCAGGGATGGAACCTGCAACCTTGGCGTATCAGGATTTTGCTATAACCAACTGCACAAACCAGCCAGGGTGAGCACCTACAGTTTTTGAGGTTTGCTTGCATCAGCCAGTACCCTCCCAAGGACCACTGGGGTGCTGACCTACTTCAGGGACAGATGGAGGCAGTTTGGCAGGCAGCAGCCCTTTGGGGGTGGCACCCCATGGAGCTGCTGTGGGGAGGCTTCAGGTTGGTTCAGTTAAGTGGAAGCTCCCACTTCCTCCTCAAAACCTTGGGGCTGTCTCCACCCACAGTTCTGTGGGTCCCCGCCGTCCTTCTCTAAAGAGCTGTGGACTCCATGTCCTCCCCTGGTTGCCTGGGAATTGGGGAGGGGGTTGTGTGAATCAATTAATACAAGAATAAATAATTAAATGAATGAATGGATAGAGTGATGGATGAAGTAGTGAAGTAATGAATGAATGGATGGGGCAATTAATGGGCGGCTGCATTCATGCAAAGATCGCATGCCCACTGTAGACATTCTTCTTTAAAATCCCGCAGCAGCCCCTCAAGGAGGGACACCTGTCCCTTTTTCAGATGGACACACAGAGGTTCTGAGCAAAGCTTGGCTCCAATCTTTGGAGAGCAGATTGGAATCCAGGTGCATCTCTGCAGGAGGATGGGAGGCCGGGAATCCTGGGGCCTGTCTTGTACAATAGGGACCTGCAGCTAGACCCCGGGCCTCCGGGCCAGGCCTTCTGGAAAGGCCCCGCGTCCAGTGGAGTACATTGAATGGGGGGCGCGATAACAGCGGAGGGAGCAGGGAAGAGGCGGGGTAGGGTGGTATGGAGGCAGAGTCCTCCTTCATCAACAAGGGGCTCCAGAGAAGGAGGTTGGCCCCGCCCCCACCCCACCCCCAGGACGGGAGGCACTTAAACGCCAGCACTGTCCCTTTCCGGCGTGAGGGCAGACAGACCCTTCTCCGAGCAGAGACTACCCCCACGCTGTCCCCCTCCCCTAAGGTCCCGCCGCAGCCTCTCTGGGGAGGAAGTGGTGAAGATGCGGGGGAAGGCGCCCCATTCTCACTTCCCCTGGGGCAGGGCGGGGCCTGAGGGTCACCTCCCCTGCTGCGAGAATGGGGGGGCCCCTCTAGGGGTGGGAGCCCGGAAGCCGCAGGAACTGGGGTCTCGGCCAGGGCTTCGAGACCTCCCTTAGTTCTCTGGGCTTCCCTGGTTCTCGTCTGGAAAATGGAGGGAAGAAACTCGACCTTGAAACAATTGCGGGGTAAGAGGACCCCGCCCTGGGCCCAAGGAGCTCCCCCGGGGCGGGGAGACCCAGCTGGACACAGACACGCCCAGCCCTGGAGGGGTCTGGGCCTGGCGGCAGGAGGGATGTCGCAGTAAATAGGACTCGGATGGGGCGGGAGACTCACTCCAGGCCAAAAGAACTGCCAAAGCAAAAGCCTGGAGGCTGAACGGGACCACCCGTATGGCCTGGCCTGGCCTGGCCTGGGACGGTCCTTTGTCGGTACCTCCAGCCTGGCCCGCCTTTGGCTGGGGTTGAAGGGGAGAGATCTCGGGGGTCTAGGCGGGGCACGCGGAAGAGTTAACTCCGCACGGCAGCGGGGGTGGGTGGCGAAGGGGGGTGGATGGCGTTAGCGCTGACGTCAGGACGAGGCGGGGCCGCGGGGGAGGTCGTGGGTGTGCTGATGAGCAGCGTCAACTTTCCAATTTCCCGACTCTGTGCCCACAGAGGGGGAAACTGAGGCACGGGGAGGGGTGTGGCATAGCTGGGAGTGAAGCTGAACCACCCACCACCCCCAGACCCAACTCCTCCTCCAGCTCTCCCACGTTCCCCTCCGCTGTCCCCTGCTCTCGCCCATGCCCACACTGAGATGGGCCCCCAAATCGCCTAGAACCAACTGGTTTTACTGTCCTGTTTTCTAGCGTGCAAACAAAACCGCTCAAATAAGCTGGGTGGCTCAAGCTGTGGCCCGGTTAGTTGCCACTTCTACGTGGGCCTCAGTTTCCTCAACCGGACGATGGGGAAAGAGCTGACATTTTTTGCGGGTGCACGACCCAGCTTTTGCTAGTGCGGGGAGCAGGGTGAGGACAGAGCCAGGAGCCCAGACGTCTGAGTCGGGGACCCTGCGATGCGACATTCAAATTCCCGGCTGGCCCCGGCTCCCCTCCTCCCTCCACCTCTCCTTCCTCCGCCCCCTTATCCCTCCCCTCCACTTCTCCCCCCTGCTCCCCCATCTCCTCCCTTCCCCCTCTTGCTCAGCTTGGCAGCCCCGCAGGGCCGCTAATTAAATGCAGGGCTGGGGGAAGGGGACGGCACACGGTTAACCCCTTCCCTGCCAGTCCCTGGAAGCGTGCGCAGGGCTGGGAAGGGGACTGCCTCCGCCCAGGAACTGAGGTCCTAGGACAAGCCCATTTGATGAATGGGCAGACCGAGGCCAAAGGGCCGGTTCCAAGGTTCTGGGCTAGGCTGGATTAATCAGGGCCTCCTGATAGAGGGAGCATGGAGCATAGATCTAGTGGGAAAGAAAGCGGAGATAGTGACTGAAATAAACAAAGAGCAAAAGATAGAGATGGAGTGAGAGGAATAGCAGGAAAGGGAGGGAAGAAAATTTAGTGGAGCCAGAGGAAGAAGGCCAGAGAGCCACACAGCAGAGGGAGGAGGAGAGACAGCTGGGAAAGGCTGGAGACTGGAAGAGATGCCTGTTGATCAATCATGATTTAAACTGGCTCCATGGTTCTTGGCTTGGGACTGGAATGAACCATCCTCAGGGTTGGCATAAAGAGAAGATGACCCTATAACTCTCTACAGTGAAGATGGAGTGACTGTCTCCCAGGGCAGCACAGTCGGGGCTGGTGGTGACACAGGCCAATCAGTAGTATGTGTGGTGAAGGTGGAAGTGGACTCACAGGCCACCCCAACCTGTTCTGGAGAGCCCAGGGTAGGGTCCCTGGCTTGGCTTGTCCACTGACCACTGAATTCTGCTCCAACTGAGCGCCAACCCATCCAGGGATCTGTGGGTCACCCCCAGGCCCCACCCTGTCCTGGCAGTTCTGCATCAGGTGGAAAAGACCCTGACACTGGCCTTCCACTGCCTGGTTTCCCCTTCACTGTGCATACTGGCTACTGCCATTCTCAAACTGGGTAAACTAAGGCCCTCATTCTTGAGTGGGAACAATTGGGAAAATAGATAATAATGTTAACAACAAGCAGTGACAAGAGCTAGGAAGAAATTACAGGGAGGGAGGGTAGAGGGGCTTCAGAGGGTCCATGCCACCTTCAGACAAAGGGGGTGCTGTGTGGGTGCCCCAGGGAAGGGTGTTCTTGAAAGCTGGAGTAGCACATGCAAAGGCCCTGAGGTAGGAATGCAGAGTACGTTGAGCATCCAGGAGAAGGCCTGGAGTGGGGAGAGAAGAGGGAAGATGGGAGAAGGTAAGAGTTGGGGCACCCAGGTCATCAGAAGCTGGGGCGGTGGCTAGTTGGAGTCCTTATCAGCCCAGGTGGAGCCCATGAGTACCTTCCCACCTCAGTCTTCCCACCAGTGCCCATGGTCCAGGGAGGCTCAGGGGCCATAGGGGCAGCCCTGGGTCACAGGGACCCATCTTCTTTCCTCTGAGTGCCACCCTGGCCTCCCCACACTGTGTGGCTCCCTGCTTCAGCCCATCTTCCTGTCACCCCGTAGCCCTGCCCATTCCTGCTGTCCACTGCCAGGTCTTGCCCATGACGTTTCCTCACCTGCAGTGCCCACTGCTTGAGACAGCCCCTTCCCCCTCCCAGGAGGAGCCTGGAGACCCTGCGGGGAACTGGTAGCTCAGGAAGCAGAGGGACTGAGGAATAGGAGAAGGTGGGCATCTTGGTCCCTGAGCACTGTCAGCAGCCTGGGTAAAAATAGCTGCCCCCTCACCCCTGTGCCCGGCAAGGCAATGACGTGGCAATGACACGACAGTGGCTACAATGATGGGGAATGTGCCTGAAGGAGCATCTGGTAGGATCCACGTTACCATGGTGATGCTGACTCAAGCAGAGGCAGATAGCATCATCTGGTACCTGCTGAAAGGTGTGAGACGCTGAGGCCCCATCTCTCCATCCTGCTCCCAGTCTCTGGCCCTTATTCCTTCATCTTTTTCTGTCTGTGTCTCTCCATCTGAGTACAGCCCAGGCCCTTCCCCATGCATCCCAGAGCCTACAGCTACTGTCCACCCCCATCCGCCCCCCTCTTGTTCTCCAACCTCACCAGCCCATTCCCACCTCAGGGCCTTTGTACATGCGGGTCTCTGGCCTGGAAGACCCTGAGGGTCTTCACCTGGCATTTATCTTGGTTAATTCTTGGCTTCCTTACTACCTACCTATTTCTACCCCCATCTCCAGAGTATAAAGACCTACAGCCTGCGGTCCCCTGGAAGTCTGCCTGCCTGTCTCTGCCTGCCTTTTCCCCACTGGGAAGTCGGTATGGTGGTCACAGTATGACGTCATGTAGATCAAGCACTACAGCTGTGCCGAGCAGACAGGAAACGCTCTACAAGCACTTCCTTAGAAACAGTCCAAATCCCATGAGGTGGAGAAGGACGAACACAGTGTGGTCCGTCCACACAGTGGAATATTATCCAGACATGAAAGGAGCGAAGCACAGACACGCTGTAATGAGGACAAACCTCAAAAATGACGCTGAGCGGGAGAAGCCAGACACGGAAGGCTCCACGTCGCGTGATTCCATCTACACGAAACGACCAGAGCAGGCAAACCACACTCGTGGTTTCTAGGGTCTTGCAGAGGTGAGGATGGGTAAGAGGTTTCTTTATGGGGTGAAGAAAACACTCTGGAACTAGACGGAGGCACGATACTGTGAAAGGTGCTAAATGCCACCAATTGTTCATTTTCAAATGGTTAATTTTGCACTAGTGAACCTTACCTTCATAAAAATAGTAAAAAGGACATTGGGTTAAAGTAGGAAATCTGAGTAACGTGTGGACTTTAGTCAACAGTGGCCAGCTTGCTGCATCTCCAAGAGGCCCAGCAAACAACTGTGCTGGGGCCTCTGTCTCTGCTGTGTCTTTAGCTGGAGACTTGAGGAGACTGAGAAGCTGGGTCAGACCCTCGTGGGCCAGCTCCGTTTGCTCCCCTCACCTTCCTCTGGCCGCCTCAAAGGTCACGGTGCCTGCTGGTTAGGAAAGAGTGTGACCAGGAGGCTGAGTGGCTGGGACGATGGCAAGGACATTCAGGTGCCATGGAGGGGAAGGTCTGACCCCCAGGGGAGGGAGAAGGACCTACAACTCACATGGGGCTCCAGGGCAAGTCCGGGAGGGGAGGCCATGGTGTTCAGTCCAGCTGCGGGCTCTGCTGGGGTGTCTGCTTCCTGCAGACACGGGGACACAAACAGCAAGAATCATTTTCTCATTTTGAAGGAAAACTGAGTTAGATCTCCCTGGACAGTGTTGCTGTGCCCAGGGCTCCCTGTCCAGGAACAGACTTCTAGGGGTTTCAGAAAAGGCCTCCCTTCCAGAATGTTCTGGAGAAGCTAAGTTTCCATGGTGCCAAGGGAGGCAGGCCATAGTCCACACGCACTTGCACTTAGCGACACTCTCCAGCCCTGGTCGCCAGGGATGTTTAACAGGCTGGAGGGACGCTACATGGAGGCACAGGCCTGGGGTGCTCATGGGTGGTTTTCAAAGGAACGGAGAAGGGAGTGATGGGGGCTGGGGGGGAAGACACTTGAGGACCCAGAGAGGCAGAGTATTTTTAGGTGCTGAATGCAGCCCTGAAATATTTCCACGGCCACTCCCGAGAGTGAGCTCGGTGACTATTTCAGTGCCTGGTTCCAACGGAGGCGGGGCAAGGATGAGTCACCTCTGGGTGGCTGGGCTAAGACTGGGAGGGAGCTTTTAGGGTAGGACCGGGGGCCTGCGAGGTGACTGCTCACCAGGCCAGGCGTCTGGTGCCAGCTTCTGGGGCAGAGAGGACGGTGGCCTGGTGGCTGCCCACAAAATGGCACCACGGCTTGGGGCCCACCGGGACAATGAGCCAATCATGCTGACCTCGAGGCTTAGATGGAGAGGGACCTGGGTGAGGCTTCAGACATTCTGCAGGTGCTCACTGAAGCACTAGTGAGGTGGTTTCAAGCATCCATCCTTCTGTAATCCTCTTAACCCCCTGGAGGTGGAGTCCAGTTACCAGGGAGGAAACTGAGGCACAGCTGGGTCCAACCTCGGCCCCTTGTGTGCCTCAAACTCTGTCCCTCAGCTGAAGCTACTGTGAGGGGAGTGAATTTTTAAACAGGAGCCGGCCTTGCCTGCCCAAACTGACTCCGCACTCCTGTGTGCTGGCTGGAGACAGTAGACCCTCCAAGTTCAAGAAGACAACAGAGGGAGGAGCTCTGAGGTGGCTCTGGAGCTGTGGAACCTCAGGCAGGGCGCTCGCCTTCTCTGCCTGCGTGGGAGCAGGCCATAGGAGCTCAGGGGCTTTGCACTTGCTATTCCCGCCACCTGTTCCCTGCTCTCTTCCCCTGGCCAGTGTCATCTTGTCCTTCCAGGGCTAGTTTGATTGTGTCCTCTCATCCAGGCTTCCTCCTCCACGCTTGTGGAAAGATCCTACCTCGGTGTCCCGGGCTTCCTGCGAGCAGGGAGCCCATCTGCCTGGGTCCTCACAGCACCTTGCCCTTCTTCCACCTCACGGCTTCCACTGTCAGCTGAGTCCTGAAACTACCTCTTCCTGGTCTCCTGACTTCCACCTTTGCCTCAGTGTGTTCTGGAACCCTCTGTGGCTTCCCGTCTCGCTCAGGGCCTGCCCCCACCCCACTTCCTGCCCCCTCACCAATCTGCAAAGGGCCTTGTGTGGCTGATCTCCCATCTGAACACTTCCCCAAGGTGTCTGGCTCCCTCACCTCCCTCAAATGTCACCCTCTCACCTTCTCTGACCGTCTCCCCCTTGGTTGTCACCCTTGCTTTCTTTGCCTCCAGAAGCACCTGGGACGGGGTTGTGGCCCATTCCTCTGTCCTAAGCCAGCCCTCTGCTTGTATTGTGGTGGGTGGCTTCTCCCACTAGGGTTGCCTGAGACAATGTCCATTAGGCCTTCTCCCGTACCCCAATGGCTATACTTAGCCATCTTGTCCACTGAGGGATGACAGAGGACACTGGGATGTGCACTGAGCCACTGGAGACACACAATGCCAACGCCAGGTTGTGCCCGGCCCTAAGGCCCAACTGGCGGGTGGGAAGAACGCCTGCCATCATACTGCCTGGGGGCAGTGGGCTCAGGGCAGGGCCGTGAGGAGGAATGACTTGGACAAGTGTGCAGGCAAGGGTGACAGAAAAGCAAGAGAGAACCTTGCAAATGGCTGGCTGCATCCCAGTCCCAGAAATGGGCTCTTGGCTCCAAGCTAAGTCACACCTGGGCGCAGGCTCCCTGATGGGGACCAGGAGTACACCCCAGGGGGAGGAGGTCACTGTCCCACTCTAGGGTCCTGCACTGTCAGCTGGAAGGCACAGACCCCACCGACAGACCAGCAGCAGCAGGACTGAGGCTCTATATACTTTCGGTTTCTTTTTGCTGAGGGGCTGAGGCTGGTTCTTGAAAACAACCAGGAAGAAGAAAGACTGAAACAGGGCTGTCCCAACGGCCAGCTGGAGACAGGGCCCGCAGGGAGCCCAGGCACTCAAGCAGCAGGGCCAGGGCAGCAGCTCAGGTGCGGGGTGAGGGGCAGACAGCTAGCCAGGCTGCCTTTCAGAAAGGTCAGGGCCAGGTGGGTGCAGCAGGATCACACAGGCTTGGGGTGGCCGGGGCTGGGTACAGTGAGTGACCAGAGGAGGGCTCCTGTCCCTGGACTTCAGGAGGCTGGTGGCCTCTGGGAGCTCTTGGTCCAGATGGCAGTCAAACTGTCAGGAGCAGCGAGCAGGCCTCTGAAGGACTTCCCATCGCAGTCCATGGGGTGCCTGGTCCCAGAGCCCCCATTTCATCAAAGCTCCAGCAGACCAGGAGCCCAAAGGTCTTGATGGGTCCCTGCATCCAAGGCAATGGGCGGGGGGCAGGACTGGGAACAGGGCTCCTCCTTCCCCACCAGGCCTTCGCTTCTTGCCCCTTCAGCCCTGTCAGCAGCCCTGACCCCTGGCCCATGTTGCCAAGGCCTCCACAGCCTCTGGCGAGAGAGATGGGTCCTGGGGGCCTTGGCTTGCAGAGCCCCCACCCTATCCCAACCCAGGCCAAAGTGCTGCTTTGTTAGTAGACAAGGATTCAGGGTTAGGGTTAGCCGTGAGTCCCCCACGGGGTGGGACCAGGAAGAAGCAATGGTGGAGGTAAGGAGGCTGGCAAGGGGAGGCAGGCCACGTTCTTGAACCTAAAATGTGGAGATCCCCCAGACTGGGGAGACCCGTCTACACTTTACAGATCCCCCAGCAGAGTTTCCAGGGCAACAGCGCCTTTTATTCTACTCACCTCTCAAAACTGGTCTCACCTGGTGACAGGTGGCTGGGACTCATCTCCCAGCACCAGCTGTGCCTGCACTTACAAAAGGGAAACCTGTCCGCAGACCATGACACTGGCAGCTCTGCCAGTGTGGTTCGCGGCTCAGGTGATGTGGGCGGTGGCGCCTGGAGAGCGAAGAGGCCCAGGGAAATCTGCACTTCCCTCCAGGCGTCGCCTATCTTGGTGAGCTCTGATGTTGGTGCTTGCAAAACAGGGTGGGCTGTTGGTGGCAAGGCTGGGCTTTGTGGGTGTCTACTGGCTCCCACCCCCACCTCTCACAGCATCAACTCTTTACACAAAGAGGGAAGGGGGTTAAGGCAAATCTGGGGCAACCCCTGCCCCAATGCCAGTCTTCTACCTTGCCTTTCATAAAACCTTGAGGGGCAGGCTAAGTGTCCTGTTGCAACACCTACCCTGGCTGCTGTGGCTCAGTGGGTTGAGCGCTGCCCTGCAAACCGAAAGGTGGCCAGTTTGGTTCTGGGCCAGGTCCCCAGCTGCGGGTATTTGAGAGGCAACTGATTGATGTTTCTCTCCCTTTCTTTCTCCACCCCCTCCCCTCTCTCTAAAAGTAAATAAATAAAATTTAAAAAGAAAAAACAAAACGAAACCTACTCCCCGCAAGACGGGCCACAGCGCTCAGAAGGAGACCCCCCCCAGGGCTGTGATTTCCTGAGGTTGCCAAATGCTGTGAGCTCCCAGTGGCTCAAAAGGAATTTCGGGTGTGCAGTATGCAGTTGTTTTGTCTTTATTTTTGTAACACAAAGAGGGGGAGAGGAGGCAAAGGGGCAGGGCCCAACCACATCCCCACAACAGCTTCTGAGGCACATGTCTGTCCAGATTTGTTCTGAAACAACAAGTTCAGGTCTGTGTTTCAGCAAAACTCGTGGATGGTCAATCTCTGTGCAAAGAACTTAAAAGGAAAACCTCCCATCTATGCCACACAGGGCTCCAACAAGAGATACAAGACAATACTTTGGAAAACGGCCCCTTTAACACACACGGCAAGGGCTCTAAAGATGCATCAACACAGAGAACCTTCCAGGAATCAAGTTGGCCGCAGCTTCACAAAATCAAAAACACCAAATAACATTTCTAACTGTTGAAATGCTGGGTTAAAAAAAGGACTTTACATAAAGAAGAGGATAACAAAACGCACAGGTGGGGGTCCCCCCACACCTGCCTCATTTCTGTTCCGAACAGACTGGTGGGCTGGAGCACACGTGCAGCTCGGAGTAGGGGTGCTCAAGTCTCTGGGGACGCAGGCCGCTCACTGTTTGCCCGTCTGCCTGCCTGGCTTCTTTTCTGGCTGACCTCTGCCGGTGCCTGGGATCCCACCTCGGCCCCGGCCGCCAAACACACCTGCAGAACAGAAGTGGAGGCTGCAGGGGAGCCTGGTTCCAGGGCCTTCTAACCCCTCTGGGCCTCAGTGGCCCTCTATAAAGTGGGGAGGGCAGGCTGAAAACAGGTGGAGTATCTGACCAGGGCCAGGCATGGGTGGTGCCTGAGAATGTTCTCAGTGTGACAAAGGAGGACACCAGGCCCCTAGGGTACAAGGGGTGTAAGGGTCCACAAGTTATCCTGGGTCCACAGGATAACTTGGGTCCACAGGTGGGCCACAAGTTATCCTGGGCATTGGGTCAGGCTTCCTGGGAGAGGGCCCAGGGCTGAGGTAGGGGGTGATCATTGGAAGAACAAAGCCAGAAGGGCTTCCAGGAGGGGTAAGAGCCAGGACAGGGGCAGGACTCTGGCAGAGTGGGCCAGGCACCCCCAACTCTGAGGCTGAAGTCTGCTCTGGGGACCCAGGACCTCCCTCATGGTAATACTGCCCTGTGGGTACAGAGACCCGTGCAGGCAGGGGCTGCCCCACCTCACCTCTCATGGACCAAGACCAGCTTTGCCAAGCGGGCTCCACCTGCCACTGAGGTCCCTGGGGCCTCTCTCCAGAGTAGGCAGAGAGGCCCCTCCCCCCACCTCCCTGCGGCTCAGCCAGCAGTGGTGCCCGCCAGTACCCAGGGCCTAGCCTTGGGTACAAGACAGGCCCTGAGACCCTGGGGCCCCACTAACAGTCCCTGTCAACCCTCCCTGTCTAGAGTGCCCTCCCACCCTCTTCACCATGGCTCACTCCTGTCACCTGGGCCTGGCTCAAGCTGGCTCCAGGCCTAGCATGCGGGAGGTCCCCACTGTCGGAAGAGACAGAGTCAGGCCACTCCAACAATAGGAGCCTGACCGGGAGGTGGGGTTTACAGATGGCCTCTGGGCCCAGGGTCCAGCTGACTATACAACAAATTTAATCTTACTCCAGAGTTGGCATCTCAGGGCAGTGAGGGGGAGTCTGTCAAAAAGGTGTGGCCGTGGCTTTGCATCAAGGAGTCAGGGCAGAGAAGGGTCCTGTGCCAGCCCCTGAGCTTGAGGGGTCCTCGCCTGCAGCTTGATGAGGTGGACACTGCTGGACCCTCTCTAAAGAGGGGAAACTGAGGCTTAGGAAGGTGCATGCCATGCCCAGACATAGACAAGTATGGAGACAAGGGCTCAAGGCCCAGGTCTGTGTGGGTACCAGGTCAATCTCCTGGGCTGGACCTAAAGCTGAGGGCACCAAGGACTCAGCTGGGACCCTGGGCTGGGGCAGGGGCAGGTGGCAGTCAGCAGCAACAGCCACTCCCCAGAAGAATCCTGTGAGTCACAGCTCCCCAGCTCTGTCGGGGGTCAGGGCTAGGGCTCAGAGCCAGGCCTGCTGCTGCACCATGAGAGCACCAGCCAAGAATGTCAACACTGGGCCGAAAAGGACGCCACGTGCTGCTGCTGAGAGAGAGAGAGCGAGAGCGCGAGCGAGCGCGCGCATGCAGGGCCTACCTCGCCCGGCACCCCCCATGCCACGGCCTTTCTGCTGCTTCTGCTGCTGCAGGCCACCTCGACCACGACCTTTGGCCACCACCTCTTCCTTGACCATGTCAATGATCTCGTCCGGGATGCGCAGATACTTGATGGTGCTGCCGCGGATATAGCACTCCGGCATCCGCCAGAACTTGTCTCCGTCCTGCACGAGAGGGGGCGGCTATCTGCACCTGCCATCACCCCTGTAGGCTGCGAAGTTCACAGTCCCAGACATGACGTGGGACCCCTCCCGTGGGGTCAACAGACATTCAGCACCCTTGGCACATGAGGAAGAACCAGGGCTACATGGGAGACAGCCTCCACGGCCTCAGCTTGTCTTTCAGTATGGGATGGGATTTGTCACCTGCAGCTCAAGGCCCAGGGTGGGGGCTGCCCCATGCACCAGGTGCGGCCACAGCCCAGTTGCTGTCTGCTCCTGTCCCCCGCCTTCTAGAACCCACCTTCTGGAACCCACCTTCTAGAACCTTTTCTACATCCCTGACTCATTCATTCATCCAATTATCTCCCGGCAGGGTCTGAGTTTGGCATGGGACACAGGGCAGGAGGACAGAGACCTTGTGAGACAGGTGAAGAGGGCCAGGAGAGGGGTGGGAGGCAGGTCTGGCGCTCGCCAGGAGCAGCTCCCCAAGATGCTAGTTTTCAGGGGAGCTAACTGAGGCTGGAGAGACACGGGGGCTAGAAAAGACAAAACCCTGCGGTTCCTACTACGTGGACATCCCCCACCCCCTCCACCGCTCCGTGTCCCCTCCCCTGCCAGGCGACCAGCACAAGGCCTTCCCCTGAAGTCCCCTCCTGCTGCCCTTGGGCAGGAGCCCAGGGCTGCTTCTACCAGATTAGTTTCCCAGCCCCACCCCCATTGCTCGCAGCCAGAAGCCTGGGTAGCCTTCTCCTCCCCCCACACCCTTAGAAATCAGACCAAGACCTCGCCCTGCTTAGAACCCAATCAGAGCCCGGGCTGGTGTGGCTCAGTGGTTGGGCGTCCTCCCACAAACGGAAAGGTCTCCTGGTCTCCGGTTAAATTCCCAGGTCAGGGCCCTCGCCTGGGTTGCAGGCTGGGCCCCGGGTTGGGGGGTGTGCAAGGTGGGGGTCGTGCAAGAGGCAACAGATCGATGTCACTCTCACTTATCTCCCTCTCTTTCTCCCTCCCTCCCCCTCTCTCTACAAAATAAATAAAATCTTAAAAAAAAAAACCCAAAACATTTAGGGCCCCCTTGTCCCGAGGACCAGGTCCAAAGTCACTACGGCTCCCAGGGCCCAAGATCCAGCCCCACCCTGGCTGCCCTCTCTCGGCACATTCAACAGTTTCCAAATGGAACTTTCTGCAACACACAAAGAGGGCTTCTGGCCCCTAGCACTTTGCACACACCATTGTTGGTTGTCGCCTTTCCTTGTCCAGCTATCTCTAGTCTGTGACAACACTTGCCTCCCCGTCTCCAGTCTCCCTGAAATCCCCAGTCTTCCCCAGTCCTTGCCAGCAGCCTGGTCTGGCCCAGCAGAGGCACTTTGTGGGTGAGACAATGTTTGAGGGCTGACTCTTCCCAGGAATATTCACGAGCTCCCACCCCACAAAGGAACCCCACGAGGCCCCGCACATTCCTTTCCCAGAAAGAGTGGGCGAAGGGCCAAGTCTGTGCGGATGCAAAGTACAGCCAGGCAGAAACAGAAGGATTCCGTAGAAGCTCACGGCCAGGGCTGGGGCTGGCTGCTCCTTCATCAGCCCTCCCTCAGCCAAGGTCAGGCTGAGCCCAGTGCGCTCCCTGTAGGAGCCAGGGCTCATTCTGCTTTCCATGGCAGTACCTTAGTGCCTCCCAACCTGAGCTTCCCCTGGGTTCTTGGCCCCCGGGGTCTCTGGATTCTGCTACCCACCACCCAAGAGATTTCAATCTTCACCTCGGCCTTTCCTCCCAACCATCTGGACACAGATGGAAATGCCCAGGGGAGCCATGTTTCCAAGCTTAGTTGACACTGGAGACTGGACCAACCAAGCCCTGAACCTGGTAGTTGGTTCTAGGTCTCACAAGTGGACACAGACCTACTGGCCACGTGCAGAAGGACATATGCACATAAAGCTATGCCACGCAGCCCTGCTGCTAAGTCCATAATGAGCCGCCCAGACATCTGGCTAGAAATCCAGGAGGGAGCTTCTGGCAGGCTGGGGTGGCAGCTCCACAATGTACCATTACAAGGAGCAAGTCACGGAGCTGTGTAGGTGAGGGAAGGGGTCATGCCACCAGTCTGCCTGTTAGGGCGTGAATCATCCAAAAGGATGGACTAGGGGCAGGGGGTTGCCTTACCCTGTGTGTGGCAAACCCTAGGAGCATGCTGCCCATAGGCTCAAGAGAGCCCTGCCCTGGCTGGGGCCCTCAGCAGCTGCTTCCCCTGTAACCTGGGGGGCTGTGGCTGGCAGGGAGACTAAGCCTGGAGTCCATGCATATTACTGTGAGAGAGCCCTGCCTCCACCACCATCCTTGTCCTCACGACTCTGGGGCCATCCCAGCCTGGTGGCTTAGGTTCTGGCCCAGGTTTCAGGCACTTCCTGGTTTCAGGCCTGGGGGGGTAAACAAGCCTCCTGGTCCATGGGGCTACAGGGCCACCCTTGCCCTCTGGTGGCCCGGATACCCCACAACTATACCACTATGGCCTACAGCCTGGACCAATAGCGGCTATGGCAGACAGGAAGGGGGGGTCTGCCTGCCCCATAGGCCAGCCCCTACCGGTACAGCAGGGACTTATAGCCAGAAGCACCCTCACAGCCTGAGTCCTTCCAGGTCAGGGGTAGAAACAGGGAAAGGGGGGGGGGGGGGAACAGCTCAGTATTTGCTCAGGAAGCATCCCCACAGGTACAGTCCTCATAGGTTCAAAGTCCAGGCACTGGGGACTTGGAGCCCTGTCCCTTGGCACTACTCCACACCAGTCTAGTCCCGCAGGCCCCGCCCCTGGTTGGAAGACTTGTGGTAGGCTGAGTGAGCCCCCCATCTCCCAAAGGGTGTAGGAAAGGGCCTTCACCCCATCTGGAGGCCAGAATGCTGAGGCCCTGTAAGACTCCAGTTCAAGCACACACTCCTGGTCACACTGCCCCTACCCCCCATGCCCACCTGCCCCACCCAACGGTCCCCAGGTGTCGGGCCAGCTCCAGCTCAGGGCACTCACCCTGGACGTGCAGATCACCTCACGTAGGTTGATGTTCATCCAGTTGTCACAGCTTACAAGGTGCCCGTTGTACGTCTCGCCGTTTTTAAGCTCTACCAACTGGACAGAAACGGGCCCCAAGTCAGTCGCGGGCCCCAAGAGAGGTGCACCCCTGCCACTGAGAGAGAAGCCCTGCCCTTATCCAGACACGCCCTCAACTCCTCTCAGGACCCAGGGGCCACCGCACTCAGCGCCCAGGCCCTCCAGGAAGCCCATCTTACAGGGACACATTCCACTTTCTCTGTACACTTTGCTGGGTATTGTAGATTGTCTACGAGGAAACCTTTTTTTTTTTTTTTTTTTTTTTGGTGGGGGGAAAAATACCAAAACAAATAAACAATAGACTGTGATTTTAAAAAGGACCAACTCAGTTATACGGCCAAAAGAAACAAAGGCATTCATCCATGCAAAACACGCATATGGGAGCCCTGGCTAGGTTGTTTGGAGCTGGAGCTGGACACTAAAAAAGGCTGTGGGTTCGATTCCTGGTCAGGACAAATACCTAGGTTACAGATTCAATCCCTGGTCAGCGCATGTACAGGAAGCAACCAATCAATGGGTTTTTTTTTCCTCTCTCTCTGTCCCTTCCTCTCTCTCCAAATGCAATAAACATATCCTCAAGTGAGGATTTAAAAAAATGTATACACAAATGTTCACAGCAGCCAAATATTCAAATAGCCAAAAAGTAGAAACACCCCAAATGTCTATCAACTAGTGAACGTGATGAACACTTCGAGACCTATCCACACAATGGACTGCTACGCAGCCACGAAGAAGAGTGGGGCGCTGACACAGGATGAAACCTGGAAACACCGCGCCGAGAGATGACAGACACTCGGGCCGCAGGCTGTCTGACCCCGTTCATGTGAAGTGTCCAGATCAGGCAAGCCCGCAGAGACAGGGCACAGGCTGCTGGTTGCCAGGCCTGGGCCAGGGGGACGGGGAGTGACTGCTAGTGGGGATGGGGTCTCCTCTGGGGTGATGGAAATGTTCTGGAACTAGCCAGAGGTGACAGTTGTACAACATCGTGAATTGGCTAAAGGCCACGGCACTGTTCACTTTAAAAGGTTGAGTTGTATTTGAATTGTAGTGAATAAAGAGAAAGAAAACAGAATATATTGAAAAACAACAAAAATCATTAAAAAAATCACATTCATTTATATGCACACGTATTACAGAATTAGTTAAGTTGCTGGGAAGATGAATGCGGGGGCTTCACTCTCCTGTTTGACATTATTTTTAAAAGGTTTTATTTATTTATTTTTAGAACGAGAAGAAGAGAGGGAGAAAGAGAGGGAGAGAGAGAAACATGGACACTCGAGGGAAGCATCAGCTGGCCACCTCTCACGTGACCCCCAACTGGGGACCTGGCCCACAACCCAGGCATGTGCCTTGACCTTGACCAGGAATTGAACCAGTGACCTTTCAGTTCACAGGCCAGCACTCAATCCATTGAGCCACACCAGCCAGGGCGTGTTTGACATTTTTAATCAGCACATAATACTCCTGTAAGCAGCAGAAATGACTCCGGTCCTGATCCATGTGGGAGGGGAGAGAACAAGCTGCTGCTCTGTGGACAGGCAGGGAATCAGGTTTCGCTGGAGGCACCTCACTCTTCACCCAGTGTCCCCGTCCCTCTGCTGGGGCTGGTCCCCACTGAAACCCGTCGCCCCAGATGGCACCTACTCACCATGGGGTGATTCTGAGCCGTCTTCAGCAGTGACAATGGGAGCTGAAAGACAAACAAGGGCAAGAGATTTGTCTGTTTAGTTGGCACCTGGAGCCCCAGGCCTCTGGGCGGGGTCCCACAACAGCACCAGGGGTACAGGAGCGCACATGCCTATCCCCCTAAGAGGCACTCTCATTCTGCACAACCTCAGGACACATACCTGCCTCCCAGTTTAGGAAAGAACATCTCAAGCTCCACCTTTCCTCCCAGAGGCAGCTGCTACCTAGTCCCACTGCTGACCGTTTGGTATTTTTTAATAGCTGTACATATCCCTCACACGCACCACGCTTATCAACAGCATCACAGTGTACAGGTCCCTCTGCCGTTGCTATTTGCTCTACGATGTCTGAGATCCACCCACATGGGTACAGGCAACTCCAGGTCTTTATTTCCAGCATCTCAGAGTTATCACCACCCCTCTTTACAGATGGGCATACTAAGGCTTAAAGACTGAGCATGTTACCCAGCACTAGAGCCAGTAAGAGAAAGAACTTAGCTTGACCCTTCTGTCCGCAGCCAGAGGGGGCAGCCCCCACTGGACTAAGAGTGACTCGGCCAGGCACAATGGGGAGTCACCTTGATCTGAGGCCACATCTGAACTGAGTTTCCAAAGACAGGACTTCACCAGGTAAGAGGAAGAAGCATCCCAGAAAATCTTTGTGGTTACTGCAAGAGATGGCAGGTAAAGGATGGAATCTTTTAAAACTCACCCAGATAAGGTGGGCTTTAAGGATATCTACTTTTCCATCATTAGTGAATTCCTTTTTCATAATAAACATGGTATATTTTGGGGGGCGGATCAACTCTTCTCATTTTGGGAATCCAAATCAGGACCCTGTACACTGGAGCTGGCTCTGGCTCTCCAGAAGGCTGACTCAGGTGGCAGTGCTTGGTCCTCGGTCCAACGGCAGCCTATTTAGTGTGGCTACATGAAGGTTCTGGATAGAGGGCCCCACAGACAGGAAACTGCCTCGGGGAGGAACGAGGCCTCACCTTGTCCTGCCCTGGCCTCATACTACTGATCTGATATGGGCAGCTGTTCCTTCAGGCCGTGGAACTGGACGGCCTCTCCTGTGGAGTCCGGAAATGGCCCTCAGCCCCCAGAGGGTGGCTCCCATGGAAGGGCTTGGGTGGGGGGTACAAATCCCATATCCCACAGGCCTTCCCTGAGAAGTCACAGGGGGAGGTCCCCCAACAACAGGAAGCCAGGCCCAAGCCCACTTCCTGCACCGGCTTCCTGGACAGCCAAGATAAGGAGAAAGAACAGGCCACGTGGAGAAGGGGCAGCTGCTCCACAGAGGATGAGCAGGTTGGAGCCGGACGGAGCCAACCACAGCTCCTGCCCTCTCATTTGGGTGTGCCTGTGTGAACTGTAACCAGGCCTCGAAGGGGAAACAGGCAGCTCCACTCCACTCTAGGGGCCACAGGCCCAGATCGCCTTTTACTGTGCAGAAGCTGCAGGGCTTCCTGGGCAGCGGGAATCTGAGCCAAGGTGATGAAACACCTGGGTCCTCCTCCCAGATCATGGGAGGGGGACAGAGTCGGGCTAACCCTGGAATGTGAGAATGAAAATGGACTCAGTTGCTAAGACGTGGAGGGTCAGAGAAGGGAACTGCCCAGGGACACACAGCAAGGTCCTGGTAAAGCCAGTGAAAGCAGAAGCATCGGCTTGTCAGTAGGGGACCCACAGATGTCCTTTTATGACATACACAACCCCTATGCTGGTGACGGCCTCTCTTGGGTCACCACCTTGTCCCAGCTACTGACAGGACAGTTCCGGAGGACCCATAGCCTCCATGGGTGTTGCTGGCAGTGCCCTAACCACATAGCACCTGAGAGGACATGCGAAGCCCGGAATGGACCAGGACCTGCTCCCAGTTCTCCCCTGAATTCCCTATTCCCACTCCCCAGGCAGGCCACCAGGCCAGACCTGACAAGGCTCCAGCAAACCGGCCCCCTCCGCTCTTCACATACCACCCAGGTTCCTACTGCTCCACCTTTGTTCCTGTGGTTCCCTCTGCCTGGGGGGCCTTTCCGCAGGCTTACTGCTGCTCAAATGGCCCCTCCCTCCTCCAGGCCTTCATAATAACCCCATTTAGGAAACGAGGTTTCCACCTGGGCCACCCTCTGCTGTTTCCACCCTCTGCTGTTTCCATCACAGGACGTAGCCAGTCTCTAATTATCTTGTTTACTTGTCTCCCTGGCTAGACTTGAAACACCGCGCCTCCTGCTAGACTGGAAAACTCAGAAGGTGTGGACTTTGACCAGCTCCAAGCACGGCGCCAGGCACACGAGAGGGACTAGGTAAATATTTGTTGAACATATACAAGGGAAATAGGGAAATACACACACTGCCGAGGGAGGCACCTGGGGTAGGTGGGTTGCTCGCCCCACCCCACAAATAAGGAAACTGTCAAGGGAGAGGTGGCATCTGGACAGCCCTCCACTGCTGCACCAGCCAGGGACAGTGGCCACATCTTGCCATCTCCATCCTCATCGCCAAACTAAGCTGGAGAGAGAGAAAAGAACGAGAGGGTCCCGGAGAACTTTAAACTCCATGGGAAAGAGGAAGACGCATGGTGTCAAGGGCAACGGGAGAGGGCTGGACACCCAGTTCTGGTGGAGACTGGGCCATCTGAAACTGGGGAAGTTAGAAAAGCTGAAGGAAAGAGGCCTCCTTTCTCTGGGCTCTCACAATGTTTGGATTCCGGACCAATCCAGGACTAGACTCAATGGCTTCCTGAGGTTCCCAATTCAGGAAGCTGCCATGGACCACCCCGACCTGCACACCGAGCCCTGCACTTCCGGCCCACCACCACCCCAGGGAACTGAGCCTGTGTCATGCCTTGTCCACTCCTGGACACTCTTCTGGCTGAAACAGAGTGTGCCCTTTGCACAGGCACTGTTCTAGACTCGGGGAATATATCAGGATAAACACCAAGACCCTGACTCTGTGAAGCTTAACAAAGAGAGAGCCTTCTGGTCATGTCCTCAAGCCAACTCTGCCCTGCAGCAGAGAGGAACCCCGCCCCTTCTCCCAATTCCTGCGCTAGTCAGCAACACTTGTCCGAGCCTTCACTAACCCTGAGGAACATGCGCCAATGGTCTCAGAGACTCAGGTGTTGATTGGGCAAGCTCGCTCCCAGGAGGCCCATCCCTGAATTCCTCAGTGTGTGTGGGGGGTCTCCATTTCCCTGTCAGGATCTCAATTTTTCCCTTCTGTGAACTGAGTGGGCACAGTTAGTCCACTTCTGGTGCAACACCCCCCGCCCACCCCTACTGTGTGATCCAGGGAGAAGAAAACCCCTTTTCTGGGCCTGTTTTTCAGCCTGAAAACGAGAGGCACAGCAAGATAAGCTGCTGGTTTTCTAAGGGCCTCGCAAGCCCTGATATCCGCAGAACTGGTTTAATTTGAGAACTCAGACGGGCACCCTACTTCCCGGCACTCCAGCTTCGCAATACGAGGTCAGACTGGGTCGGATGCACTCGGGGATACCTCCCTGTGTCAAACTCATTCTGCTGCATCCACCGGGCCCTTCGGCGGGTCCCCTTCCTCTCCGGCCTCGGCTGCCCCATCTGAAAAATGGGAAGACCGCGGCTAGTTCACTATACTATAACTACACGTTCGTCCAACCGTCAATACCCGGAGACCGACGCGCTGGACACTCTAGGAGAGCCCTCGCCTTCTCCGGACTCAGTTTCCCCTCCTCGGGCCAAGGGGAAGGACTTAAAGGCCCAGATCACACACTCGCTCTGCAACGCCCCTGCCCCAACGCCAGCCCCAACGCCAGCCTCAAGGAGCCTTAGGGGGCCGCGTCCCCCGCATCTGGACGAGAGCTCGCCAGCGCCCTGCCCTCACCATGGTGTCGGCAGGGACCTGACCCGCCGGTCACTTCCGCCACCGCTGCCGCCGCTGCTCACGCTCCCACCGGTAGCCGCCCCGCCGCGCGCCACTAGGCTGAATGGAGTGGCAGCGACCTGAGCCAGTTGGCAGGGAGCTCTAGGGTA
>NW_026527536.1:0-29729 GCF_022682495.2 Desmodus rotundus
GGCCGGGCTGCGGGTCACTGGGCTAAGTGGCTGGAAACGCGCAGACCCCTCCGTCCCGACCGCCCAACTGCGAAGGACAGGGGGGAGGCCCCCAGGAGATGGCTTTTCTTAGAGCCGCGACTGGCCAGTTTCGGGCCAAGACGCGGTACCCGGCAGGCTCAGGGCAGGCAGCCCCACCAGAAGCCTCCCTAGGGGCAATGGGGCCCACCCTGGACATATCAGGCCTGCTTCACAGGGTCCCTGGGGTCGTGTCCGTGGAACTGGGAGCTCTCCCCGCCACCCAGAGGTCCGATCCTTTTCCCGTGGACCCCACTTGCCAGCCAGTCTCCCACCCCGCCAGAGGCAGAGTGCCAGGGAAGAACCAGGGACCTGGGGCCGGGAACAGGGGCCGGCCACGGTTCCGGGCCAGGTGGGGCGGGCCCGGGGAGGCGGGACCCACGCCCTGGGACCCGGTCTCCCGGGGGGTCTCGGGCCTGTGACCTGCCCGGGGGGCTGAGAGTCTTTCTTGGCTCAAACGGCCCCACCCTGCCCCGAGGCGGCAAATCTGCACCGAGACGCTTATACTCTCTGAAGTCTGGGCTGAACTTTGAGAGAAGGGACTGTGTGGGATGCGACCTGGGTCCCACAGAGCTCGAACCCCCCCTCCCCGTGAAGGGATCCGCGGCCTGTGGTCCTTGGTGTGCGCAAAAGGCATTCACCTGCGGAGAACCTGGGCCCAGGTGAGCGTGACCAGGCCCCGCGGCAGGAGCCTGGGGAGGCCACTGGAGCCACGGGGGCCAGGGCTGGGCATTTTCCCGGGTGCTCTCTCTGGTCCCAGGCGCCCTCTCTTGCCCGGGGAGGGCCCACGCCATCCCCTGACTCCCGCAGGACGCCTGCATCCCGCCATAAGCAGCCCACCTCCTCCATGGAGCTGGGACACATGGGGCCGGGGTGCGAGCAACTGGCCTACGAGGCGGCAAACCCGCAGACCCCTCCGTCCCGTCCCCATCACTGTGAAGATCCCCCTGTTCTTCCATCCGTAAAGGGGTCACCCTTTACGGATGGAAGAACAGGGGGGAGGCCCCCAGGAGATGGCTTTTGTCCGAGCCGCGGCTGGGTGGTTTCGGGCCCAGAGGCGGGGCCGCGCAGGCGCAAGCAGGCCCCACCTCAAGCCCATCCCTCCGGGCTACGAGCCACCCCCCCCTTGAGATATCCGGCCAGGTTCACCGGGTTCCTGGGCTGGTGTCAGAGTTAAGGGAAGCCCTCCCTGCCACCCAGAGGATCGCGCGTTTTCCCGTGGACCACACTTCCCAGCAGCTCTCCCACCCCCGCAGAGGCAGAGTGCCAGGGAAGAACTAGGGACCTGGGGCCGGGAAGAGGGGCCGGCCACGGTTTCGCGCCAGGTGGAGCGGGTCCGGGCGGGCGGGCGGGACCCTCGTCCACGGACCGGTTCTCCCGTGGGGAGTCTGGCCTGTGCCCCGCCTGGGAGGCTAAGAGCCTTGCTTCGCCTGCAACGCCCCCACCCTGCCACAAGGCGGCAGACTTGGACCCAGCCGCTTCAACCTTCCAGTCTCTGCTGAACCACCCAAAAATGGAGTGTGACCGCTGCGACCTCAGTCCCCCAGAGCTCGGAAACCCACCTCTGTGAGGGAATCGGCGGCCTCCTGTCCTTGGCGTCCGCAAAAGGCATTCACCTGCGGTGAACCTGGGCCTCGGGCGAGCAGGGCCAGGCCCCATGGTAGGAGCCCGGGGAGGCAATGGCAGCCTCTGCGGCCAGGCCTCGGGCTCTCCCCGGGGCTCTCTCGGGGCACGGGCAACATCTCTCGCCTAGAGCGTGCCCACGCCATCCCTTGAGCCCCGCGAGACACCTGCTTCCCGTGATAAGAGGCCCCCTGCCTCCGTGGAGCTTGGAACTCTGGGGCCGGGCTGCGGGTCACTGGGCTAAGTGGCTGGAAACGCGCAGACCCCTCCGTCCCGACCGCCCAAATGCGAAGGACAGGGGGGAGGCCCCCAGGAGATGGCTTTTCTTAGAGCCGCGACTGGCCAGTTTCGGGCCAAGACGCGGTACCCGGCAGGCTCAGGGCAGGCAGCCCCACCAGAAGCCTCCCTAGGGGCAACGGGGCCCACCCTGGACATATCAGGCCTGCTTCACAGGGTCCCTGGGGTCGTGTCCGTGGAACTGGGAGCTCTCCCCGCCACCCAGAGGTCCGATCCTTTTCCCGTGGACCCCACTTGCCAGCCCGTCTCCCACCCCGCCAGAGGCAGAGTGCCAGGGAAGAACCAGGGACCTGGGGCCGGGAACAGGGGCCGGCCACGGTTCCGGGCCAGGTGGGGCGGGCCCGGGGAGGCGGGACCCACGCCCTGGGACCCGGTCTCCCGGGGGGTCTCGGGCCTGTGACCTGCCCGGGGGGCTGAGAGTCTTTCTTGGCTCAAACGGCCCCACCCTGCCCCGAGGCGGCAAATCTGCACCGAGACGCTTATACTCTCTGAAGTCTGGGCTGAACTTTGAGAGAAGGGACTGTGTGGGATGCGACCTGGGTCCCACAGAGCTCGAACCCCCCCTCCCCGTGAAGGGATCCGCGGCCTGTGGTCCTTGGTGTGCGCAAAAGGCATTCACCTGCGGAGAACCTGGGCCCAGGTGAGCGTGACCAGGCCCCGCGGCAGGAGCCTGGGGAGGCCACTGGAGCCACGGGGGCCAGGGCTGGGCATTTTCCCGGGTGCTCTCTCTGGTCCCAGGCGCCCTCTCTTGCCCGGGGAGGGCCCACGCCATCCCCTGACTCCCGCAGGACGCCTGCATCCCGCCATAAGCAGCCCACCTCCTCCATGGAGCTGGGACACATGGGGCCGGGGTGCGAGCAACTGGCCTACGAGGCGGCAAACCCGCAGACCCCTCCGTCCCGTCCCCATCACTGCGAAGATCCCCCTGTTCTTCCATCCGTAAAGGGGTCCCCCTTTACGGATGGAAGAACAGGGGGGAGGCCCCCAGGAGATGGCTTTTGTCCGAGCCGCGGCTGGGTGGTTTCGGGCCCAGAGGCGGGGCCGCGCAGGCGCAAGCAGGCCCCACCTCAAGCCCATCCCTCCGGGCTACGAGCCACCCCCCCCTTGAGATATCAGGCCAGGTTCACCGGGTTCCTGGGCTGGTGTCAGAGTTAAGGGAAGCCCTCCCTGCCACCCAGAGGACCGCGCGTTTTCCCGTGGACCACACTTCCCAGCAGCTCTCCCACCCCCGCAGAGGCAGAGTGCCAGGGAAGAACTAGGGACCTGGGGCCGGGAAGAGGGGCCGGCCACGGTTCCGCGCCAGGTGGAGCGGGTCCGGGCGGGCGGGCGGGACCCTCGTCCACGGACCGGTTCTCCCGTGGGGAGTCTGGCCTGTGCCCCGCCTGGGAGGCTAAGAGCCTTGCTTCGCCTGCAACGCCCCCACCCTGCCACAAGGCGGCAGACTTGGACCCAGCCGCTTCAACCTTCCAGTCTCTGCTGAACCACCCAAAAATGGAGTGTGACCGCTGCGACCTCAGTCCCCCAGAGCTCGGAAACCCACCTCTGTGAGGGAATCGGCGGCCTCCTGTCCTTGGCGTCCGCAAAAGGCATTCACCTGCGGTGAACCTGGGCCTCGGGCGAGCAGGGCCAGGCCCCATGGTAGGAGCCCGGGGAGGCAATGGCAGCCTCTGCGGCCAGGCCTCGGGCTCTCCCCGGGGCTCTCTCGGGACACGGGCAACATCTCTCGCCTAGAGCGTGCCCACGCCATCCCTTGAGCCCCGCGAGACACCTGCTTCCCGTGATAAGAGGCCCCCTGCCTCCGTGGAGCTTGGAACTCTGGGGCCGGGCTGCGGGTCACTGGGCTAAGTGGCTGGAAACGCGCAGACCCCTCCGTCCCGACCGCCCAACTGCGAAGGACAGGGGGGAGGCCCCCAGGAGATGGCTTTTCTTAGAGCCGCGACTGGCCAGTTTCGGGCCAAGACGCGGTACCCGGCAGGCTCAGGGCAGGCAGCCCCACCAGAAGCCTCCCTAGGGGCAATGGGGCCCACCCTGGACATATCAGGCCTGCTTCACAGGGTCCCTGGGGTCGTGTCCGTGGAACTGGGAGCTCTCCCCGCCACCCAGAGGTCCGATCCTTTTCCCGTGGACCCCACTTGCCAGCCCGTCTCCCACCCCGCCAGAGGCAGAGTGCCAGGGAAGAACCAGGGACCTGGGGCCGGGAACAGGGGCCGGCCACGGTTCCGGGCCAGGTGGGGCGGGCCCGGGGAGGCGGGACCCACGCCCTGGGACCCGGTCTCCCGGGGGGTCTCGGGCCTGTGACCTGCCCGGGGGGCTGAGAGTCTTTCTTGGCTCAAACGGCCCCACCCTGCCCCGAGGCGGCAAATCTGCACCGAGACGCTTATACTCTCTGAAGTCTGGGCTGAACTTTGAGAGAAGGGACTGTGTGGGATGCGACCTGGGTCCCACAGAGCTCGAACCCCCCCTCCCCGTGAAGGGATCCGCGGCCTGTGGTCCTTGGTGTGCGCAAAAGGCATTCACCTGCGGAGAACCTGGGCCCAGGTGAGCGTGACCAGGCCCCGCGGCAGGAGCCTGGGGAGGCCACTGGAGCCACGGGGGCCAGGGCTGGGCATTTTCCCGGGTGCTCTCTCTGGTCCCAGGCGCCCTCTCTTGTCCGGGGAGGGCCCACGCCATCCCCTGACTCCCGCAGGACGCCTGCATCCCGCCATAAGCAGCCCACCTCCTCCATGGAGCTGGGACACATGGGGCCGGGGTGCGAGCAACTGGCCTACGAGGCGGCAAACCCGCAGACCCCTCCGTCCCGTCCCCATCACTGCGAAGATCCCCCTGTTCTTCCATCCGTAAAGGGGTCCCCCTTTACGGATGGAAGAACAGGGGGGAGGCCCCCAGGAGATGGCTTTTGTCCGAGCCGCGGCTGGGTGGTTTCGGGCCCAGAGGCGGGGCCGCGCAGGCGCAAGCAGGCCCCACCTCAAGCCCATCCCTCCGGGCTACGAGCCACCCCCCCCTTGAGATATCAGGCCAGGTTCACCGGGTTCCTGGGCTGGTGTCAGAGTTAAGGGAAGCCCTCCCTGCCACCCAGAGGACCGCGCGTTTTCCCGTGGACCACACTTCCCAGCAGCTCTCCCACCCCCGCAGAGGCAGAGTGCCAGGGAAGAACTAGGGACCTGGGGCCGGGAAGAGGGGCCGGCCACGGTTCCGCGCCAGGTGGAGCGGGTCCGGGCGGGCGGGCGGGACCCTCGTCCACGGACCGGTTCTCCCGTGGGGAGTCTGGCCTGTGCCCCGCCTGGGAGGCTAAGAGCCTTGCTTCGCCTGCAACGCCCCCACCCTGCCACAAGGCGGCAGACTTGGACCCAGCCGCTTCAACCTTCCAGTCTCTGCTGAACCACCCAAAAATGGAGTGTGACCGCTGCGACCTCAGTCCCCCAGAGCTCGGAAACCCACCTCTGTGAGGGAATCGGCGGCCTCCTGTCCTTGGCGTCCGCAAAAGGCATTCACCTGCGGTGAACCTGGGCCTCGGGCGAGTAGGGCCAGGCCCCATGGTAGGAGCCCGGGGAGGCAATGGCAGCCTCTGCGGCCAGGCCTCGGGCTCTCCCCGGGGCTCTCTCGGGGCACGGGCAACATCTCTCGCCTAGAGCGTGCCCACGCCATCCCTTTAGCCCCGCGAGACACCTGCTTCCCGTGATAAGAGGCCCCCTGCCTCCGTGGAGCTTGGAACTCTGGGGCCGGGCTGCGGGTCACTGGGCTAAGTGGCTGGAAACGCGCAGACCCCTCCGTCCCGACCGCCCAACTGCGAAGGACAGGGGGGAGGCCCCCAGGAGATGGCTTTTCTTAGAGCCGCGACTGGCCAGTTTCGGGCCAAGACGCGGTACCCGGCAGGCTCAGGGCAGGCAGCCCCACCAGAAGCCTCCCTAGGGGCAATGGGGCCCACCCTGGACATATCAGGCCTGCTTCACAGGGTCCCTGGGGTCGTGTCCGTGGAACTGGGAGCTCTCCCCGCCACCCAGAGGTCCGATCCTTTTCCCGTGGACCCCACTTGCCAGCCCGTCTCCCACCCCGCCAGAGGCAGAGTGCCAGGGAAGAACCAGGGACCTGGGGCCGGGAACAGGGGCCGGCCACGGTTCCGGGCCAGGTGGGGCGGGCCCGGGGAGGCGGGACCCACGCCCTGGGACCCGGTCTCCCGGGGGGTCTCGGGCCTGTGACCTGCCCGGGGGGCTGAGAGTCTTTCTTGGCTCAAACGGCCCCACCCTGCCCCGAGGCGGCAAATCTGCACCGAGACGCTTATACTCTCTGAAGTCTGGGCTGAACTTTGAGAGAAGGGACTGTGTGGGATGCGACCTGGGTCCCACAGAGCTCGAACCCCCCCTCCCCGTGAAGGGATCCGCGGCCTGTGGTCCTTGGTGTGCGCAAAAGGCATTCACCTGCGGAGAACCTGGGCCCAGGTGAGCGTGACCAGGCCCCGCGGCAGGAGCCTGGGGAGGCCACTGGAGCCACGGGGGCCAGGGCTGGGCATTTTCCCGGGTGCTCTCTCTGGTCCCAGGCGCCCTCTCTTGTCCGGGGAGGGCCCACGCCATCCCCTGACTCCCGCAGGACGCCTGCATCCCGCCATAAGCAGCCCACCTCCTCCATGGAGCTGGGACACATGGGGCCGGGGTGCGAGCAACTGGCCTACATCGCGGCAAAACCGCAGACCCCTCCGTCCCGTCCCCATCACTGCGAAGATCCCCCTGTTCTTCCATCCGTAAAGGGGTCCCCCTTTACGGATGGAAGAACAGGGGGGAGGCCCCCAGGAGATGGCTTTTGTCCGAGCCGCGGCTGGGTGGTTTCGGGCCCAGAGGCGGGGCCGCGCAGGCGCAAGCAGGCCCCACCTCAAGCCCATCCCTCCGGGCTACGAGCCACCCCCCCCTTGAGATATCAGGCCAGGTTCACCGGGTTCCTGGGCTGGTGTCAGAGTTAAGGGAAGCCCTCCCTGCCACCCAGAGGACCGCGCGTTTTCCCGTGGACCACACTTCCCAGCAGCTCTCCCACCCCCGCAGAGGCAGAGTGCCAGGGAAGAACTAGGGACCTGGGGCCGGGAAGAGGGGCCGGCCACGGTTCCGCGCCAGGTGGAGCGGGTCCGGGCGGGCGGGCGGGACCCTCGTCCACGGACCGGTTCTCCCGTGGGGAGTCTGGCCTGTGCCCCGCCTGGGAGGCTAAGAGCCTTGCTTCGCCTGCAACGCCCCCACCCTGCCACAAGGCGGCAGACTTGGACCCAGCCGCTTCAACCTTCCAGTCTCTGCTGAACCACCCAAAAATGGAGTGTGACCGCTGCGACCTCAGTCCCCCAGAGCTCGGAAACCCACCTCTGTGAGGGAATCGGCGGCCTCCTGTCCTTGGCGTCCGCAAAAGGCATTCACCTGCGGTGAACCTGGGCCTCGGGCGAGCAGGGCCAGGCCCCATGGTAGGAGCCCGGGGAGGCAATGGCAGCCTCTGCGGCCAGGCCTCGGGCTCTCCCCGGGGCTCTCTCGGGGCACGGGCAACATCTCTCGCCTAGAGCGTGCCCACGCCATCCCTTGAGCCCCGCGAGACACCTGCTTCCCGTGATAAGAGGCCCCCTGCCTCCGTGGAGCTTGGAACTCTGGGGCCGGGCTGCGGGTCACTGGGCTAAGTGGCTGGAAACGCGCAGACCCCTCCGTCCCGACCGCCCAACTGCGAAGGACAGGGGGGAGGCCCCCAGGAGATGGCTTTTCTTAGAGCCGCGACTGGCCAGTTTCGGGCCAAGACGCGGTACCCGGCAGGCTCAGGGCAGGCAGCCCCACCAGAAGCCTCCCTAGGGACAATGGGGCCCACCCTGGACATATCAGGCCTGCTTCACAGGGTCCCTGGGGTCGTGTCCGTGGAACTGGGAGCTCTCCCCGCCACCCAGAGGTCCGATCCTTTTCCCGTGGACCCCACTTGCCAGCCCGTCTCCCACCCCGCCAGAGGCAGAGTGCCAGGGAAGAACCAGGGACCTGGGGCCGGGAACAGGGGCCGGCCACGGTTCCGGGCCAGGTGGGGCGGGCCCGGGGAGGCGGGACCCACGCCCTGGGACCCGGTCTCCCGGGGGGTCTCGGGCCTGTGACCTGCCCGGGGGGCTGAGAGTCTTTCTTGGCTCAAACGGCCCCACCCTGCCCCGAGGCGGCAAATCTGCACCGAGACGCTTATACTCTCTGAAGTCTGGGCTGAACTTTGAGAGAAGGGACTGTGTGGGATGCGACCTGGGTCCCACAGAGCTCGAACCCCCCCTCCCCGTGAAGGGATCCGCGGCCTGTGGTCCTTGGTGTGCGCAAAAGGCATTCACCTGCGGAGAACCTGGGCCCAGGTGAGCGTGACCAGGCCCCGCGGCAGGAGCCTGGGGAGGCCACTGGAGCCACGGGGGCCAGGGCTGGGCATTTTCCCGGGTGCTCTCTCGGGTCCCAGGCGCCCTCTCTCGCCCGGGGAGTGCCCACGGCGTCCCTTCACCCCCGCAGGACGCCTGCATCCTGCCATAAGCGGCCCACATCCTCCATGGAGCTGGGACACATGGGGCCTGGGTGCGAGCAACGGGCCTACATGGCGGCAAACCCGCAGACCCCTCCGTCCCGTCCCCATCACTGCGAAGATCCCCCTGTTCTTCCATCCGTAAAGGGGTCCCCCTTTACGGATGGAAGAACAGGGGGGAGGCCCCCAGGAGATGGCTTTTGTCCGAGCCGCGGCTGGGTGGTTTCGGGCCCAGAGGCGGGGCCGCGCAGGCGCAAGCAGGCCCCACCTCAAGCCCATCCCTCCGGGCTACGAGCCACCCCCCCCTTGAGATATCAGGCCAGGTTCACCGGGTTCCTGGGCTGGTGTCAGAGTTAAGGGAAGCCCTCCCTGCCACCCAGAGGACCGCGCGTTTTCCCGTGGACCACACTTCCCAGCAGCTCTCCCACCCCCGCAG
Organism: Desmodus rotundus; assembly: GCF_022682495.2. Lineage (NCBI taxonomy): Eukaryota > Metazoa > Chordata > Mammalia > Chiroptera > Phyllostomidae > Desmodus > Desmodus rotundus. The sequence continues at coordinate 8,906 of NW_026527536.1, forward strand.
AGGCAGAGTGCCAGGGAAGAACTAGGGACCTGGGGCCGGGAAGAGGGGCCGGCCACGGTTCCGCGCCAGGTGGAGCGGGTCCGGGCGGGCGGGCGGGACCCTCGTCCACGGACCGGTTCTCCCGTGGGGAGTCTGGCCTGTGCCCCGCCTGGGAGGCTAAGAGCCTTGCTTCGCCTGCAACGCCCCCACCCTGCCACAAGGCGGCAGACTTGGACCCAGCCGCTTCAACCTTCCAGTCTCTGCTGAACCACCCAAAAATGGAGTGTGACCGCTGCGACCTCAGTCCCCCAGAGCTCGGAAACCCACCTCTGTGAGGGAATCGGCGGCCTCCTGTCCTTGGCGTCCGCAAAAGGCATTCACCTGCGGTGAACCTGGGCCTCGGGCGAGCAGGGCCAGGCCCCATGGTAGGAGCCCGGGGAGGCAATGGCAGCCTCTGCGGCCAGGCCTCGGGCTCTCCCCGGGGCTCTCTCGGGGCACGGGCAACATCTCTCGCCTAGAGCGTGCCCACGCCATCCCTTGAGCCCCGCGAGACACCTGCTTCCCGTGATAAGAGGCCCCCTGCCTCCGTGGAGCTTGGAACTCTGGGGCCGGGCTGCGGGTCACTGGGCTAAGTGGCTGGAAACGCGCAGACCCCTCCGTCCCGACCGCCCAACTGCGAAGGACAGGGGGGAGGCCCCCAGGAGATGGCTTTTCTTAGAGCCGCGACTGGCCAGTTTCGGGCCAAGACGCGGTACCCGGCAGGCTCAGGGCAGGCAGCCCCACCAGAAGCCTCCCTAGGGGCAATGGGGCCCACCCTGGACATATCAGGCCTGCTTCACAGGGTCCCTGGGGTCGTGTCCGTGGAACTGGGAGCTCTCCCCGCCACCCAGAGGTCCGATCCTTTTCCCGTGGACCCCACTTGCCAGCCCGTCTCCCACCCCGCCAGAGGCAGAGTGCCAGGGAAGAACCAGGGACCTGGGGCCGGGAACAGGGGCCGGCCACGGTTCCGGGCCAGGTGGGGCGGGCCCGGGGAGGCGGGACCCACGCCCTGGGACCCGGTCTCCCGGGGGGTCTCGGGCCTGTGACCTGCCCGGGGGGCTGAGAGTCTTTCTTGGCTCAAACGGCCCCACCCTGCCCCGAGGCGGCAAATCTGCACCGAGACGCTTATACTCTCTGAAGTCTGGGCTGAACTTTGAGAGAAGGGACTGTGTGGGATGCGACCTGGGTCCCACAGAGCTCGAACCCCCCCTCCCCGTGAAGGGATCCGCGGCCTGTGGTCCTTGGTGTGCGCAAAAGGCATTCACCTGCGGAGAACCTGGGCCCAGGTGAGCGTGACCAGGCCCCGCGGCAGGAGCCTGGGGAGGCCACTGGAGCCACGGGGGCCAGGGCTGGGCATTTTCCCGGGTGCTCTCTCTGGTCCCAGGCGCCCTCTCTTGTCCGGGGAGGGCCCACGCCATCCCCTGACTCCCGCAGGACGCCTGCATCCCGCCATAAGCAGCCCACCTCCTCCATGGAGCTGGGACACATGGGGCCGGGGTGCGAGCAACTGGCCTACATGGCGGCAAAACCGCAGACCCCTCCGTCCCGTCCCCATCACTGCGAAGATCCCCCTGTTCTTCCATCCGTAAAGGGGTCCCCCTTTACGGATGGAAGAACAGGGGGGAGGCCCCCAGGAGATGGCTTTTGTCCGAGCCGCGGCTGGGTGGTTTCGGGCCCAGAGGCGGGGCCGCGCAGGCGCAAGCAGGCCCCACCTCAAGCCCATCCCTCCGGGCTACGAGCCACCCCCCCCTTGAGATATCAGGCCAGGTTCACCGGGTTCCTGGGCTGGTGTCAGAGTTAAGGGAAGCCCTCCCTGCCACCCAGAGGACCGCGCGTTTTCCCGTGGACCACACTTCCCAGCAGCTCTCCCACCCCCGCAGAGGCAGAGTGCCAGGGAAGAACTAGGGACCTGGGGCCGGGAAGAGGGGCCGGCCACGGTTCCGCGCCAGGTGGAGCGGGTCCGGGCGGGCGGGCGGGACCCTCGTCCACGGACCGGTTCTCCCGTGGGGAGTCTGGCCTGTGCCCCGCCTGGGAGGCTAAGAGCCTTGCTTCGCCTGCAACGCCCCCACCCTGCCACAAGGCGGCAGACTTGGACCCAGCCGCTTCAACCTTCCAGTCTCTGCTGAACCACCCAAAAATGGAGTGTGACCGCTGCGACCTCAGTCCCCCAGAGCTCGGAAACCCACCTCTGTGAGGGAATCGGCGGCCTCCTGTCCTTGGCGTCCGCAAAAGGCATTCACCTGCGGTGAACCTGGGCCTCGGGCGAGCAGGGCCAGGCCCCATGGTAGGAGCCCGGGGAGGCAATGGCAGCCTCTGCGGCCAGGCCTCGGGCTCTCCCCGGGGCTCTCTCGGGGCACGGGCAACATCTCTCGCCTAGAGCGTGCCCACGCCATCCCTTGAGCCCCGCGAGACACCTGCTTCCCGTGATAAGAGGCCCCCTGCCTCCGTGGAGCTTGGAACTCTGGGGCCGGGCTGCGGGTCACTGGGCTAAGTGGCTGGAAACGCGCAGACCCCTCCGTCCCGACCGCCCAACTGCGAAGGACAGGGGGGAGGCCCCCAGGAGATGGCTTTTCTTAGAGCCGCGACTGGCCAGTTTCGGGCCAAGACGCGGTACCCGGCAGGCTCAGGGCAGGCAGCCCCACCAGAAGCCTCCCTAGGGACAATGGGGCCCACCCTGGACATATCAGGCCTGCTTCACAGGGTCCCTGGGGTCGTGTCCGTGGAACTGGGAGCTCTCCCCGCCACCCAGAGGTCCGATCCTTTTCCCGTGGACCCCACTTGCCAGCCCGTCTCCCACCCCGCCAGAGGCAGAGTGCCAGGGAAGAACCAGGGACCTGGGGCCGGGAACAGGGGCCGGCCACGGTTCCGGGCCAGGTGGGGCGGGCCCGGGGAGGCGGGACCCACGCCCTGGGACCCGGTCTCCCGGGGGGTCTCGGGCCTGTGACCTGCCCGGGGGGCTGAGAGTCTTTCTTGGCTCAAACGGCCCCACCCTGCCCCGAGGCGGCAAATCTGCACCGAGACGCTTATACTCTCTGAAGTCTGGGCTGAACTTTGAGAGAAGGGACTGTGTGGGATGCGACCTGGGTCCCACAGAGCTCGAACCCCCCCTCCCCGTGAAGGGATCCGCGGCCTGTGGTCCTTGGTGTGCGCAAAAGGCATTCACCTGCGGAGAACCTGGGCCCAGGTGAGCGTGACCAGGCCCCGCGGCAGGAGCCTGGGGAGGCCACTGGAGCCACGGGGGCCAGGGCTGGGCATTTTCCCGGGTGCTCTCTCTGGTCCCAGGCGCCCTCTCTCGTCCGGGGAGGGCCCACGCCATCCCCTGACTCCCGCAGGACGCCTGCATCCCGCCATAAGCAGCCCACCTCCTCCATGGAGCTGGGACACATGGGGCCGGGGTGCGAGCAACTGGCCTACATGGCGGCAAAACCGCAGACCCCTCCGTCCCGTCCCCATCACTGCGAAGATCCCCCTGTTCTTCCATCCGTAAAGGGGTCCCCCTTTACGGATGGAAGAACAGGGGGGAGGCCCCCAGGAGATGGCTTTTGTCCGAGCCGCGGCTGGGTGGTTTCGGGCCCAGAGGCGGGGCCGCGCAGGCGCAAGCAGGCCCCACCTCAAGCCCATCCCTCCGGGCTACGAGCCACCCCCCCCTTGAGATATCAGGCCAGGTTCACCGGGTTCCTGGGCTGGTGTCAGAGTTAAGGGAAGCCCTCCCTGCCACCCAGAGGACCGCGCGTTTTCCCGTGGACCACACTTCCCAGCAGCTCTCCCACCCCCGCAGAGGCAGAGTGCCAGGGAAGAACTAGGGACCTGGGGCCGGGAAGAGGGGCCGGCCACGGTTCCGCGCCAGGTGGAGCGGGTCCGGGCGGGCGGGCGGGACCCTCGTCCACGGACCGGTTCTCCCGTGGGGAGTCTGGCCTGTGCCCCGCCTGGGAGGCTAAGAGCCTTGCTTCGCCTGCAACGCCCCCACCCTGCCACAAGGCGGCAGACTTGGACCCAGCCGCTTCAACCTTCCAGTCTCTGCTGAACCACCCAAAAATGGAGTGTGACCGCTGCGACCTCAGTCCCCCAGAGCTCGGAAACCCACCTCTGTGAGGGAATCGGCGGCCTCCTGTCCTTGGCGTCCGCAAAAGGCATTCACCTGCGGTGAACCTGGGCCTCGGGCGAGTAGGGCCAGGCCCCATGGTAGGAGCCCGGGGAGGCAATGGCAGCCTCTGCGGCCAGGCCTCGGGCTCTCCCCGGGGCTCTCTCGGGGCACGGGCAACATCTCTCGCCTAGAGCGTGCCCACGCCATCCCTTGAGCCCCGCGAGACACCTGCTTCCCGTGATAAGAGGCCCCCTGCCTCCGTGGAGCTTGGAACTCTGGGGCCGGGCTGCGGGTTACTGGGCTAAGTGGCTGGAAACGCGCAGACCCCTCCGTCCCGACCGCCCAACTGCGAAGGACAGGGGGGAGGCCCCCAGGAGATGGCTTTTCTTAGAGCCGCGACTGGCCAGTTTCGGGCCAAGACGCGGTACCCGGCAGGCTCAGGGCAGGCAGCCCCACCAGAAGCCTCCCTAGGGGCAATGGGGCCCACCCTGGACATATCAGGCCTGCTTCACAGGGTCCCTGGGGTCGTGTCCGTGGAACTGGGAGCTCTCCCCGCCACCCAGAGGTCCGATCCTTTTCCCGTGGACCCCACTTGCCAGCCCGTCTCCCACCCCGCCAGAGGCAGAGTGCCAGGGAAGAACCTGGGACCTGGGGCCAGGAACAGGGGCCGGCCACGGTTCCGGGCCAGGTGGGGCGGGCCCGGGGAGGCGGGACCCACGCCCTGGGACCCGGTCTCCCGGGGGGTCTCGGGCCTGTGACCTGCCCGGGGGGCTGAGAGTCTTTCTTGGCTCAAACGGCCCCACCCTGCCCCGAGGCGGCAAATCTGCACCGAGACGCTTATACTCTCTGAAGTCTGGGCTGAACTTTGAGAGAAGGGACTGTGTGGGATGCGACCTGGTTCCCACAGAGCTCGAACCCCCCCTCCCCGTGAAGGGATCCGCGGCCTGTGGTCCTTGGTGTGCGCAAAAGGCATTCACCTGCGGAGAACCTGGGCCCAGGTGAGCGTGACCAGGCCCCGCGGCAGGAGCCTGGGGAGGCCACTGGAGCCACGGGGGCCAGGGCTGGGCATTTTCCCGGGTGCTCTCTCTGGTCCCAGGCGCCCTCTCTTGTCCGGGGAGGGCCCACGCCATCCCCTGACTCCCGCAGGACGCCTGCATCCCGCCATAAGCAGCCCACCTCCTCCATGGAGCTGGGACACATGGGGCCGGGGTGCGAGCAACTGGCCTACATGGCGGCAAAACCGCAGACCCCTCCGTCCCGTCCCCATCACTGCGAAGATCCCCCTGTTCTTCCATCCGTAAAGGGGTCCCCCTTTACGGATGGAAGAACAGGGGGGAGGCCCCCAGGAGATGGCTTTTGTCCGAGCCGCGGCTGGGTGGTTTCGGGCCCAGAGGCGGGGCCGCGCAGGCGCAAGCAGGCCCCACCTCAAGCCCATCCCTCCGGGCTACGAGCCACCCCCCCCTTGAGATATCAGGCCAGGTTCACCGGGTTCCTGGGCTGGTGTCAGAGTTAAGGGAAGCCCTCCCTGCCACCCAGAGGACCGCGCGTTTTCCCGTGGACCACACTTCCCAGCAGCTCTCCCACCCCCGCAGAGGCAGAGTGCCAGGGAAGAACTAGGGACCTGGGGCCGGGAAGAGGGGCCGGCCACGGTTCCGCGCCAGGTGGAGCGGGTCCGGGCGGGCGGGCGGGACCCTCGTCCACGGACCGGTTCTCCCGTGGGGAGTCTGGCCTGTGCCCCGCCTGGGAGGCTAAGAGCCTTGCTTCGCCTGCAACGCCCCCACCCTGCCACAAGGCGGCAGACTTGGACCCAGCCGCTTCAACCTTCCAGTCTCTGCTGAACCACCCAAAAATGGAGTGTGACCGCTGCGACCTCAGTCCCCCAGAGCTCGGAAACCCACCTCTGTGAGGGAATCGGCGGCCTCCTGTCCTTGGCGTCCGCAAAAGGCATTCACCTGCGGTGAACCTGGGCCTCGGGCGAGTAGGGCCAGGCCCCATGGTAGGAGCCCGGGGAGGCAATGGCAGCCTCTGCGGCCAGGCCTCGGGCTCTCCCCGGGGCTCTCTCGGGGCACGGGCAACATCTCTCGCCTAGAGCGTGCCCACGCCATCCCTTTAGCCCCGCGAGACACCTGCTTCCCGTGATAAGAGGCCCCCTGCCTCCGTGGAGCTTGGAACTCTGGGGCCGGGCTGCGGGTCACTGGGCTAAGTGGCTGGAAACGCGCAGACCCCTCCGTCCCGACCGCCCAACTGCGAAGGACAGGGGGGAGGCCCCCAGGAGATGGCTTTTCTTAGAGCCGCGACTGGCCAGTTTCGGGCCAAGACGCGGTACCCGGCAGGCTCAGGGCAGGCAGCCCCACCAGAAGCCTCCCTAGGGGCAATGGGGCCCACCCTGGACATATCAGGCCTGCTTCACAGGGTCCCTGGGGTCGTGTCCGTGGAACTGGGAGCTCTCCCCGCCACCCAGAGGTCCGATCCTTTTCCCGTGGACCCCACTTGCCAGCCCGTCTCCCACCCCGCCAGAGGCAGAGTGCCAGGGAAGAACCTGGGACCTGGGGCCAGGAACAGGGGCCGGCCACGGTTCCGGGCCAGGTGGGGCGGGCCCGGGGAGGCGGGACCCACGCCCTGGGACCCGGTCTCCCGGGGGGTCTCGGGCCTGTGACCTGCCCGGGGGGCTGAGAGTCTTTCTTGGCTCAAACGGCCCCACCCTGCCCCGAGGCGGCAAATCTGCACCGAGACGCTTATACTCTCTGAAGTCTGGGCTGAACTTTGAGAGAAGGGACTGTGTGGGATGCGACCTGGGTCCCACAGAGCTCGAACCCCCCCTCCCCGTGAAGGGATCCGCGGCCTGTGGTCCTTGGTGTGCGCAAAAGGCATTCACCTGCGGAGAACCTGGGCCCAGGTGAGCGTGACCAGGCCCCGCGGCAGGAGCCTGGGGAGGCCACTGGAGCCACGGGGGCCAGGGCTGGGCATTTTCCCGGGTGCTCTCTCTGGTCCCAGGCGCCCTCTCTCGTCCGGGGAGGGCCCACGCCATCCCCTGACTCCCGCAGGACGCCTGCATCCCGCCATAAGCAGCCCACCTCCTCCATGGAGCTGGGACACATGGGGCCGGGGTGCGAGCAACTGGCCTACATGGCGGCAAAACCGCAGACCCCTCCGTCCCGTCCCCATCACTGCGAAGATCCCCCTGTTCTTCCATCCGTAAAGGGGTCCCCCTTTACGGATGGAAGAACAGGGGGGAGGCCCCCAGGAGATGGCTTTTGTCCGAGCCGCGGCTGGGTGGTTTCGGGCCCAGAGGCGGGGCCGCGCAGGCGCAAGCAGGCCCCACCTCAAGCCCATCCCTCCGGGCTACGAGCCACCCCCCCCTTGAGATATCAGGCCAGGTTCACCGGGTTCCTGGGCTGGTGTCAGAGTTAAGGGAAGCCCTCCCTGCCACCCAGAGGACCGCGCGTTTTCCCGTGGACCACACTTCCCAGCAGCTCTCCCACCCCCGCAGAGGCAGAGTGCCAGGGAAGAACTAGGGACCTGGGGCCGGGAAGAGGGGCCGGCCACGGTTCCGCGCCAGGTGGAGCGGGTCCGGGCGGGCGGGCGGGACCCTCGTCCACGGACCGGTTCTCCCGTGGGGAGTCTGGCCTGTGCCCCGCCTGGGAGGCTAAGAGCCTTGCTTCGCCTGCAACGCCCCCACCCTGCCACAAGGCGGCAGACTTGGACCCAGCCGCTTCAACCTTCCAGTCTCTGCTGAACCACCCAAAAATGGAGTGTGACCGCTGCGACCTCAGTCCCCCAGAGCTCGGAAACCCACCTCTGTGAGGGAATCGGCGGCCTCCTGTCCTTGGCGTCCGCAAAAGGCATTCACCTGCGGTGAACCTGGGCCTCGGGCGAGCAGGGCCAGGCCCCATGGTAGGAGCCCGGGGAGGCAATGGCAGCCTCTGCGGCCAGGCCTCGGGCTCTCCCCGGGGCTCTCTCGGGGCACGGGCAACATCTCTCGCCTAGAGCGTGCCCACGCCATCCCTTGAGCCCCGCGAGACACCTGCTTCCCGTGATAAGAGGCCCCCTGCCTCCGTGGAGCTTGGAACTCTGGGGCCGGGCTGCGGGTCACTGGGCTAAGTGGCTGGAAACGCGCAGACCCCTCCGTCCCGACCGCCCAACTGCGAAGGACAGGGGGGAGGCCCCCAGGAGATGGCTTTTCTTAGAGCCGCGACTGGCCAGTTTCGGGCCAAGACGCGGTACCCGGCAGGCTCAGGGCAGGCAGCCCCACCAGAAGCCTCCCTAGGGGCAATGGGGCCCACCCTGGACATATCAGGCCTGCTTCACAGGGTCCCTGGGGTCGTGTCCGTGGAACTGGGAGCTCTCCCCGCCACCCAGAGGTCCGATCCTTTTCCCGTGGACCCCACTTGCCAGCCCGTCTCCCACCCCGCCAGAGGCAGAGTGCCAGGGAAGAACCTGGGACCTGGGGCCGGGAACAGGGGCCGGCCACGGTTCCGGGCCAGGTGGGGCGGGCCCGGGGAGGCGGGACCCACGCCCTGGGACCCGGTCTCCCGGGGGGTCTCGGGCCTGTGACCTGCCCGGGGGGCTGAGAGTCTTTCTTGGCTCAAACGGCCCCACCCTGCCCCGAGGCGGCAAATCTGCACCGAGACGCTTATACTCTCTGAAGTCTGGGCTGAACTTTGAGAGAAGGGACTGTGTGGGATGCGACCTGGGTCCCACAGAGCTCGAACCCCCCCTCCCCGTGAAGGGATCCGCGGCCTGTGGTCCTTGGTGTGCGCAAAAGGCATTCACCTGCGGAGAACCTGGGCCCAGGTGAGCGTGACCAGGCCCCGCGGCAGGAGCCTGGGGAGGCCACTGGAGCCACGGGGGCCAGGGCTGGGCATTTTCCCGGGTGCTCTCTCTGGTCCCAGGCGCCCTCTCTTGTCCGGGGAGGGCCCACGCCATCCCCTGACTCCCGCAGGACGCCTGCATCCCGCCATAAGCAGCCCACCTCCTCCATGGAGCTGGGACACATGGGGCCGGGGTGCGAGCAACTGGCCTACATGGCGGCAAAACCGCAGACCCCTCCGTCCCGTCCCCATCACTGCGAAGATCCCCCTGTTCTTCCATCCGTAAAGGGGTCCCCCTTTACGGATGGAAGAACAGGGGGGAGGCCCCCAGGAGATGGCTTTTGTCCGAGCCGCGGCTGGGTGGTTTCGGGCCCAGAGGCGGGGCCGCGCAGGCGCAAGCAGGCCCCACCTCAAGCCCATCCCTCCGGGCTACGAGCCACCCCCCCCCTTGAGATATCAGGCCAGGTTCACCGGGTTCCTGGGCTGGTGTCAGAGTTAAGGGAAGCCCTCCCTGCCACCCAGAGGACCGCGCGTTTTCCCGTGGACCACACTTCCCAGCAGCTCTCCCACCCCCGCAGAGGCAGAGTGCCAGGGAAGAACTAGGGACCTGGGGCCGGGAAGAGGGGCCGGCCACGGTTCCGCGCCAGGTGGAGCGGGTCCGGGCGGGCGGGCGGGACCCTCGTCCACGGACCGGTTCTCCCGTGGGGAGTCTGGCCTGTGCCCCGCCTGGGAGGCTAAGAGCCTTGCTTCGCCTGCAACGCCCCCACCCTGCCACAAGGCGGCAGACTTGGACCCAGCCGCTTCAACCTTCCAGTCTCTGCTGAACCACCCAAAAATGGAGTGTGACCGCTGCGACCTCAGTCCCCCAGAGCTCGGAAACCCACCTCTGTGAGGGAATCGGCGGCCTCCTGTCCTTGGCGTCCGCAAAAGGCATTCACCTGCGGTGAACCTGGGCCTCGGGCGAGCAGGGCCAGGCCCCATGGTAGGAGCCCGGGGAGGCAATGGCAGCCTCTGCGGCCAGGCCTCGGGCTCTCCCCGGGGCTCTCTCGGGGCACGGGCAACATCTCTCGCCTAGAGCGTGCCCACGCCATCCCTTGAGCCCCGCGAGACACCTGCTTCCCGTGATAAGAGGCCCCCTGCCTCCGTGGAGCTTGGAACTCTGGGGCCGGGCTGCGGGTCACTGGGCTAAGTGGCTGGAAACGCGCAGACCCCTCCGTCCCGACCGCCCAACTGCGAAGGACAGGGGGGAGGCCCCCAGGAGATGGCTTTTCTTAGAGCCGCGACTGGCCAGTTTCGGGCCAAGACGCGGTACCCGGCAGGCTCAGGGCAGGCAGCCCCACCAGAAGCCTCCCTAGGGACAATGGGGCCCACCCTGGACATATCAGGCCTGCTTCACAGGGTCCCTGGGGTCGTGTCCGTGGAACTGGGAGCTCTCCCCGCCACCCAGAGGTCCGATCCTTTTCCCGTGGACCCCACTTGCCAGCCCGTCTCCCACCCCGCCAGAGGCAGAGTGCCAGGGAAGAACCAGGGACCTGGGGCCGGGAACAGGGGCCGGCCACGGTTCCGGGCCAGGTGGGGCGGGCCCGGGGAGGCGGGACCCACGCCCTGGGACCCGGTCTCCCGGGGGGTCTCGGGCCTGTGACCTGCCCGGGGGGCTGAGAGTCTTTCTTGGCTCAAACGGCCCCACCCTGCCCCGAGGCGGCAAATCTGCACCGAGACGCTTATACTCTCTGAAGTCTGGGCTGAACTTTGAGAGAAGGGACTGTGTGGGATGCGACCTGGGTCCCACAGAGCTCGAACCCCCCCTCCCCGTGAAGGGATCCGCGGCCTGTGGTCCTTGGTGTGCGCAAAAGGCATTCACCTGCGGAGAACCTGGGCCCAGGTGAGCGTGACCAGGCCCCGCGGCAGGAGCCTGGGGAGGCCACTGGAGCCACGGGGGCCAGGGCTGGGCATTTTCCCGGGTGCTCTCTCTGGTCCCAGGCGCCCTCTCTCGTCCGGGGAGGGCCCACGCCATCCCCTGACTCCCGCAGGACGCCTGCATCCCGCCATAAGCAGCCCACCTCCTCCATGGAGCTGGGACACATGGGGCCGGGGTGCGAGCAACTGGCCTACATGGCGGCAAAACCGCAGACCCCTCCGTCCCGTCCCCATCACTGCGAAGATCCCCCTGTTCTTCCATCCGTAAAGGGGTCCCCCTTTACGGATGGAAGAACAGGGGGGAGGCCCCCAGGAGATGGCTTTTGTCCGAGCCGCGGCTGGGTGGTTTCGGGCCCAGAGGCGGGGCCGCGCAGGCGCAAGCAGGCCCCACCTCAAGCCCATCCCTCCGGGCTACGAGCCACCCCCCCCTTGAGATATCAGGCCAGGTTCACCGGGTTCCTGGGCTGGTGTCAGAGTTAAGGGAAGCCCTCCCTGCCACCCAGAGGACCGCGCGTTTTCCCGTGGACCACACTTCCCAGCAGCTCTCCCACCCCCGCAGAGGCAGAGTGCCAGGGAAGAACTAGGGACCTGGGGCCGGGAAGAGGGGCCGGCCACGGTTCCGCGCCAGGTGGAGCGGGTCCGGGCGGGCGGGCGGGACCCTCGTCCACGGACCGGTTCTCCCGTGGGGAGTCTGGCCTGTGCCCCGCCTGGGAGGCTAAGAGCCTTGCTTCGCCTGCAACGCCCCCACCCTGCCACAAGGCGGCAGACTTGGACCCAGCCGCTTCAACCTTCCAGTCTCTGCTGAACCACCCAAAAATGGAGTGTGACCGCTGCGACCTCAGTCCCCCAGAGCTCGGAAACCCACCTCTGTGAGGGAATCGGCGGCCTCCTGTCCTTGGCGTCCGCAAAAGGCATTCACCTGCGGTGAACCTGGGCCTCGGGCGAGTAGGGCCAGGCCCCATGGTAGGAGCCCGGGGAGGCAATGGCAGCCTCTGCGGCCAGGCCTCGGGCTCTCCCCGGGGCTCTCTCGGGGCACGGGCAACATCTCTCGCCTAGAGCGTGCCCACGCCATCCCTTTAGCCCCGCGAGACACCTGCTTCCCGTGATAAGAGGCCCCCTGCCTCCGTGGAGCTTGGAACTCTGGGGCCGGGCTGCGGGTCACTGGGCTAAGTGGCTGGAAACGCGCAGACCCCTCCGTCCCGACCGCCCAACTGCGAAGGACAGGGGGGAGGCCCCCAGGAGATGGCTTTTCTTAGAGCCGCGACTGGCCAGTTTCGGGCCAAGACGCGGTACCCGGCAGGCTCAGGGCAGGCAGCCCCACCAGAAGCCTCCCTAGGGGCAATGGGGCCCACCCTGGACATATCAGGCCTGCTTCACAGGGTCCCTGGGGTCGTGTCCGTGGAACTGGGAGCTCTCCCCGCCACCCAGAGGTCCGATCCTTTTCCCGTGGACCCCACTTGCCAGCCCGTCTCCCACCCCGCCAGAGGCAGAGTGCCAGGGAAGAACCTGGGACCTGGGGCCAGGAACAGGGGCCGGCCACGGTTCCGGGCCAGGTGGGGCGGGCCGGGGGAGGCGGGACCCACGCCCTGGGACCCGGTCTCCCGGGGGGTCTCGGGCCTGTGACCTGCCCGGGGGGCTGAGAGTCTTTCTTGGCTCAAACGGCCCCACCCTGCCCCGAGGCGGCAAATCTGCACCGAGACGCTTATACTCTCTGAAGTCTGGGCTGAACTTTGAGAGAAGGGACTGTGTGGGATGCGACCTGGGTCCCACAGAGCTCGAACCCCCCCTCCCCGTGAAGGGATCCGCGGCCTGTGGTCCTTGGTGTGCGCAAAAGGCATTCACCTGCGGAGAACCTGGGCCCAGGTGAGCGTGACCAGGCCCCGCGGCAGGAGCCTGGGGAGGCCACTGGAGCCACGGGGGCCAGGGCTGGGCATTTTCCCGGGTGCTCTCTCTGGTCCCAGGCGCCCTCTCTTGTCCGGGGAGGGCCCACGCCATCCCCTGACTCCCGCAGGACGCCTGCATCCCGCCATAAGCAGCCCACCTCCTCCATGGAGCTGGGACACATGGGGCCGGGGTGCGAGCAACTGGCCTACATGGCGGCAAAACCGCAGACCCCTCCGTCCCGTCCCCATCACTGCGAAGATCCCCCTGTTCTTCCATCCGTAAAGGGGTCCCCCTTTACGGATGGAAGAACAGGGGGGAGGCCCCCAGGAGATGGCTTTTGTCCGAGCCGCGGCTGGGTGGTTTCGGGCCCAGAGGCGGGGCCGCGCAGGCGCAAGCAGGCCCCACCTCAAGCCCATCCCTCCGGGCTACGAGCCACCCCCCCCCTTGAGATATCAGGCCAGGTTCACCGGGTTCCTGGGCTGGTGTCAGAGTTAAGGGAAGCCCTCCCTGCCACCCAGAGGACCGCGCGTTTTCCCGTGGACCACACTTCCCAGCAGCTCTCCCACCCCCGCAGAGGCAGAGTGCCAGGGAAGAACTAGGGACCTGGGGCCGGGAAGAGGGGCCGGCCACGGTTCCGCGCCAGGTGGAGCGGGTCCGGGCGGGCGGGCGGGACCCTCGTCCACGGACCGGTTCTCCCGTGGGGAGTCTGGCCTGTGCCCCGCCTGGGAGGCTAAGAGCCTTGCTTCGCCTGCAACGCCCCCACCCTGCCACAAGGCGGCAGACTTGGACCCAGCCGCTTCAACCTTCCAGTCTCTGCTGAACCACCCAAAAATGGAGTGTGACCGCTGCGACCTCAGTCCCCCAGAGCTCGGAAACCCACCTCTGTGAGGGAATCGGCGGCCTCCTGTCCTTGGCGTCCGCAAAAGGCATTCACCTGCGGTGAACCTGGGCCTCGGGCGAGCAGGGCCAGGCCCCATGGTAGGAGCCCGGGGAGGCAATGGCAGCCTCTGCGGCCAGGCCTCGGGCTCTCCCCGGGGCTCTCTCGGGGCACGGGCAACATCTCTCGCCTAGAGCGTGCCCACGCCATCCCTTGAGCCCCGCGAGACACCTGCTTCCCGTGATAAGAGGCCCCCTGCCTCCGTGGAGCTTGGAACTCTGGGGCCGGGCTGCGGGTCACTGGGCTAAGTGGCTGGAAACGCGCAGACCCCTCCGTCCCGACCGCCCAACTGCGAAGGACAGGGGGGAGGCCCCCAGGAGATGGCTTTTCTTAGAGCCGCGACTGGCCAGTTTCGGGCCAAGACGCGGTACCCGGCAGGCTCAGGGCAGGCAGCCCCACCAGAAGCCTCCCTAGGGGCAATGGGGCCCACCCTGGACATATCAGGCCTGCTTCACAGGGTCCCTGGGGTCGTGTCCGTGGAACTGGGAGCTCTCCCCGCCACCCAGAGGTCCGATCCTTTTCCCGTGGACCCCACTTGCCAGCCCGTCTCCCACCCCGCCAGAGGCAGAGTGCCAGGGAAGAACCAGGGACCTGGGGCCGGGAACAGGGGCCGGCCACGGTTCCGGGCCAGGTGGGGCGGGCCCGGGGAGGCGGGACCCACGCCCTGGGACCCGGTCTCCCGGGGGGTCTCGGGCCTGTGACCTGCCCGGGGGGCTGAGAGTCTTTCTTGGCTCAAACGGCCCCACCCTGCCCCGAGGCGGCAAATCTGCACCGAGACGCTTATACTCTCTGAAGTCTGGGCTGAACTTTGAGAGAAGGGACTGTGTGGGATGCGACCTGGGTCCCACAGAGCTCGAACCCCCCCCTCCCCGTGAAGGGATCCGCGGCCTGTGGTCCTTGGTGTGCGCAAAAGGCATTCACCTGCGGAGAACCTGGGCCCAGGTGAGCGTGACCAGGCCCCGCGGCAGGAGCCTGGGGAGGCCACTGGAGCCACGGGGGCCAGGGCTGGGCATTTTCCCGGGTGCTCTCTCTGGTCCCAGGCGCCCTCTCTCGTCCGGGGAGGGCCCACGCCATCCCCTGACTCCCGCAGGACGCCTGCATCCCGCCATAAGCAGCCCACCTCCTCCATGGAGCTGGGACACATGGGGCCGGGGTGCGAGCAACTGGCCTACATGGCGGCAAAACCGCAGACCCCTCCGTCCCGTCCCCATCACTGCGAAGATCCCCCTGTTCTTCCATCCGTAAAGGGGTCCCCCTTTACGGATGGAAGAACAGGGGGGAGGCCCCCAGGAGATGGCTTTTGTCCGAGCCGCGGCTGGGTGGTTTCGGGCCCAGAGGCGGGGCCGCGCAGGCGCAAGCAGGCCCCACCTCAAGCCCATCCCTCCGGGCTACGAGCCACCCCCCCCTTGAGATATCAGGCCAGGTTCACCGGGTTCCTGGGCTGGTGTCAGAGTTAAGGGAAGCCCTCCCTGCCACCCAGAGGACCGCGCGTTTTCCCGTGGACCACACTTCCCAGCAGCTCTCCCACCCCCGCAGAGGCAGAGTGCCAGGGAAGAACTAGGGACCTGGGGCCGGGAAGAGGGGCCGGCCACGGTTCCGCGCCAGGTGGAGCGGGTCCGGGCGGGCGGGCGGGACCCTCGTCCACGGACCGGTTCTCCCGTGGGGAGTCTGGCCTGTGCCCCGCCTGGGAGGCTAAGAGCCTTGCTTCGCCTGCAACGCCCCCACCCTGCCACAAGGCGGCAGACTTGGACCCAGCCGCTTCAACCTTCCAGTCTCTGCTGAACCACCCAAAAATGGAGTGTGACCGCTGCGACCTCAGTCCCCCAGAGCTCGGAAACCCACCTCTGTGAGGGAATCGGCGGCCTCCTGTCCTTGGCGTCCGCAAAAGGCATTCACCTGCGGTGAACCTGGGCCTCGGGCGAGTAGGGCCAGGCCCCATGGTAGGAGCCCGGGGAGGCAATGGCAGCCTCTGCGGCCAGGCCTCGGGCTCTCCCCGGGGCTCTCTCGGGGCACGGGCAACATCTCTCGCCTAGAGCGTGCCCACGCCATCCCTTTAGCCCCGCGAGACACCTGCTTCCCGTGATAAGAGGCCCCCTGCCTCCGTGGAGCTTGGAACTCTGGGGCCGGGCTGCGGGTCACTGGGCTAAGTGGCTGGAAACGCGCAGACCCCTCCGTCCCGACCGCCCAACTGCGAAGGACAGGGGGGAGGCCCCCAGGAGATGGCTTTTCTTAGAGCCGCGACTGGCCAGTTTCGGGCCAAGACGCGGTACCCGGCAGGCTCAGGGCAGGCAGCCCCACCAGAAGCCTCCCTAGGGGCAATGGGGCCCACCCTGGACATATCAGGCCTGCTTCACAGGGTCCCTGGGGTCGTGTCCGTGGAACTGGGAGCTCTCCCCGCCACCCAGAGGTCCGATCCTTTTCCCGTGGACCCCCACTTGCCAGCCCGTCTCCCACCCCGCCAGAGGCAGAGTGCCAGGGAAGAACCTGGGACCTGGGGCCAGGAACAGGGGCCGGCCACGGTTCCGGGCCAGGTGGGGCGGGCCCGGGGAGGCGGGACCCACGCCCTGGGACCCGGTCTCCCGGGGGGTCTCGGGCCTGTGACCTGCCCGGGGGGCTGAGAGTCTTTCTTGGCTCAAACGGCCCCACCCTGCCCCGAGGCGGCAAATCTGCACCGAGACGCTTATACTCTCTGAAGTCTGGGCTGAACTTTGAGAGAAGGGACTGTGTGGGATGCGACCTGGGTCCCACAGAGCTCGAACCCCCCCTCCCCGTGAAGGGATCCGCGGCCTGTGGTCCTTGGTGTGCGCAAAAGGCATTCACCTGCGGAGAACCTGGGCCCAGGTGAGCGTGACCAGGCCCCGCGGCAGGAGCCTGGGGAGGCCACTGGAGCCACGGGGGCCAGGGCTGGGCATTTTCCCGGGTGCTCTCTCTGGTCCCAGGCGCCCTCTCTTGTCCGGGGAGGGCCCACGCCATCCCCTGACTCCCGCAGGACGCCTGCATCCCGCCATAAGCAGCCCACCTCCTCCATGGAGCTGGGACACATGGGGCCGGGGTGCGAGCAACTGGCCTACATGGCGGCAAAACCGCAGACCCCTCCGTCCCGTCCCCATCACTGCGAAGATCCCCCTGTTCTTCCATCCGTAAAGGGGTCCCCCTTTACGGATGGAAGAACAGGGGGAGGCCCCCAGGAGATGGCTTTTGTCCCGAGCCGCGGCTGGGTGGTTTCGGGCCCAGAGGCGGGGCCGCGCAGGCGCAAGCAGGCCCCACCTCAAGCCCATCCCTCCGGGCTACGAGCCACCCCCCCCCTTGAGATATCAGGCCAGGTTCACCGGGTTCCTGGGCTGGTGTCAGAGTTAAGGGAAGCCCTCCCTGCCACCCAGAGGACCGCGCGTTTTCCGTGGACCACACTTCCCAGCAGCTCTCCCACCCCCGCAGAGGCAGAGTGCCAGGGAAGAACTAGGGACCTGGGGCCGGGAAGAGGGGCCGCCACGGTTCCGCGCCAGGTGGAGCGGGGTCCGGGCGGCGGGCGGGACACCTCGTCCACGGACCGGTTCTCCCGTGGGGAGTCTGGCCTGTGCCCCGCCTGGGAGGCTAAGAGCCTTGCTTCGCCTGCAACGCCCCCACCCTGCCACAAGGCGGCAGACTTGGACCCAGCCGCTTCAACCTTCCAGTCTCTGCTGAACCACCCAAAAATGGAGTGTGACCGCTGCGACCTCAGTCCCCCAGAGCTCGGAAACCCACCTCTGTGAGGGAATCGGCGGCCTCCTGTCCTTGGCGTCCGCAAAAGGCATTCACCTGCGGTGAACCTGGGCCTCGGGCGAGCAGGGCCAGGCCCCATGGTAGGAGCCCGGGGAGGCAATGGCAGCCTCTGCGGCCAGGCCTCGGGCTCTCCCCGGGCTCTCTCGGGGCAACGGGCAACATCTCTCGCCTAGAGCGTGCCCACGCCATCCCTTGAGCCCCGCGAGACACCTGCTTCCCGTGATAAGAGGCCCCCTGCCTCCGTGGAGCTTGGAACTCTGGGGCCGGGCTGCGGGTCACTGGGCTAAGTGGCTGGAAACGCGCAGACCCCTCCGTCCCGACCGCCCAACTGCGAAGGACAGGGGGGAGGCCCCCAGGAGATGGCTTTTCTTAGAGCCGCGACTGGCAGTTTCGGGCCAAGACGCGGTACCCCGGCAGGCTCAGGGCAGGCAGCCCCACCAGAAGCCTCCCTAGGGACAATGGGGCCCACCCTGGACATATCAGGCCTGCTTCACAGGGTCCCTGGGGTCGTGTCCGTGGAACTGGGAGCTCTCCCCGCCACCCAGAGGTCCGATCCTTTTCCCGTGGACCCCACTTGCCAGCCCGTCTCCCACCCCGCCAGAGGCAGAGTGCCAGGGAAGAACCAGGGACCTGGGGCCGGGAACAGGGGCCGGCCACGGTTCCGGGCCAGGTGGGGCGGGCCCGGGGAGGCGGGGACCCACGCCCTGGGACCCGGTCTCCCGGGGGGTCTCGGGCCTGTGACCTGCCCGGGGGCTGAGAGTCTTTCTTGGCTCAAACGGCCCCACCCTGCCCCGAGGCGGCAAATCTGCACCGAGACGCTTATACTCTCTGAAGTCTGGGCTGAACTTTGAGAGAAGGGACTGTGTGGATGCGACCTGGGTCCCACAGAGCTCGAACCCCCCCTCCCCGTGAAGGGATCCGCGGCCTGTGGTCCTTGGTGTGCGCAAAAGGCATTCACCTGCGGAGAACCTGGGCCCAGGTGAGCGTGACCAGGCCCCGCGGCAGGAGCCTGGGGAGGCCACTGGAGCCACGGGGGCCAGGGCTGGGCATTTTCCCGGGTGCTCTCTCTGGTCCCAGGCGCCCTCTCTCGTCCGGGGAGGGCCCCACGCCATCCCCTGACTCCCCGCAGGACGCCTGCATCCCGCCATAAGCAGCCCACCTCCTCCATGGAGCTGGGACACATGGGGCCGGGGTGCGAGCAACTGGCCTACATGGCGGCAAAACCGCAGACCCCTCCGTCCCGTCCCCATCACCTGCGAAGATCCCCCTGTTCTTCCATCCGTAAAGGGGTCCCCCTTTACGGATGGAAGAACAGGGGGGAGGCCCCCAGGAGATGGCTTTTGTCCGAGCCGCGGCTGGGTGGTTTCGGGCCCAGAGGCGGGGCCGCGCAGGCGCAAGCAGGCCCCACCTCAAGCCCATCCCTCCGGGCTACGAGCCACCCCCCCCTTGAGATATCAGGCCAGGTTCACCGGGTTCCTGGGCTGGTGTCAGAGTTAAGGGAAGCCCTCCCTGCCACCCAGAGGACCGCGCGTTTTCCCGTGGACCACACTTCCCAGCAGCTCTCCCACCCCCGCAGAGGCAGAGTGCCAGGGAAGAACTAGGGACCTGGGCCGGGAAGAGGGGCCGGCCACGGTTCCGCGCCAGGTGGAGCGGGTCCGGGCGGGGCGGCGGGACCCTCGTCCACGGACCGGTTCTCCCGTCGGGGAGTCTGGCCTGTGCCCCGCCTGGGAGGCTAAGAGCCTTGCTTCGCCTGCAACGCCCCCACCCTTGCCACAAGGCGGCAGACTTGGACCCAGCGCTTCAACCTTCCAGTCTCTGCTGAACCACCCAAAAATGGAGTGTAGACCGCTGCGACCTCAGTCCCCAGAGCTCGGAAACCCACCTCTGTGAGGGAATCGGCGGCCTCCCTGTCCTTGGCGTCCGCAAAGGCATTCACCTGCGGTGAACTGGGCCTCGGGCGAGTAGGGCCAGGCCCCATGGTAGGAGCCCGGGGAGGCAATGGCAGCCTCTGCGGCCAGGCCTCGGGCTCTCCCCGGGGCTCTCTCGGGGCACGGGCAACATCTCTCGCCTAGAGCGTGCCCACGCCATCCCTTTAGCCCCGCGAGACACCTGCTTCCCGTGATAAGCGGCCCCCTGCCTCCGTGGAGCTTGGAACTCTGGGCCGGGCTGCGGGTCACTGGCTAAGTGGCTGGAAACGCGCAGACCCCTCCGTCCCGACCGCCCAACTGCGAAGGACAGGGGGGAGGCCCCCAGGAGATGGCTTTTCTTAGAGCCGCGACTGGCCAGTTTCGGGCCAAGACGCGGTACCCCGGCAGGCTCAGGGCAGGCAGCCCCACCAGAAGCCTCCCTAGGGGCAATGGGGCCCACCCTGGACATATCAGGCCTGCTTCACAGGGTCCCTGGGGTCGTGTCCGTGGAACTGGGAGCTCTCCCCGCCACCCAGAGGTCCGATCCTTTTCCCGTGGACCCCACTTGCCAGCCCGTCTCCCACCCCGCCAGAGGCAGAGTGCCAGGGAAGAACCTGGACCTGGGGCCAGGAACAGGGGCCGGCCACGGTTCCGGGCCAGGTGGGGCGGGCCCGGGGAGGCGGGACCCACGCCCTGGGACCCGGTCTCCCGGGGGGTCTCGGGCCTGTGACCTGCCCGGGGGGCTGAGAGTCTTTCTTGGCTCAAACGGCCCCACCCTGCCCCGAGGCGGCAAATCTGCACCGAGACGCTTATACTCTCTGAAGTCTGGGCTGAACTTTGAGAGAAGGGACTGTGTGGGATGCGACCTGGGTCCCCACAGAGCTCGAACCCCCCCTCCCCGTGAAGGGATCCGCGGCCTGTGGTCCTTGGTGTGCGCAAAAGGCATTCACCTGCGGAGAACCTGGGCCCAGGTGAGCGTGACCAGGCCCCGCGGCAGGAGCCTGGGGAGGCCACTGGAGCCACGGGGGCCAGGGCTGGGCATTTTCCCGGGTGCTCTCTCTGGTCCCAGGCGCCCTCTCTTGTCCGGGGAGGGCCCACGCCATCCCCTGACTCCCGCAGGACGCCTGCATCCCGCCATAAGCAGCCCACCTCCTCCATGGAGCTGGGACACATGGGGCCGGGGTGCGAGCAACTGGCCTACATGGCGGCAAAACCGCAGACCCCCTCCGTCCCGTCCCCAATCACTGCGAAGATCCCCCTGTTCTTCCATCCGTAAAGGGGTCCCCCTTTACGGATGGAAGAACAGGGGGGAGGCCCCCAGGAGATGGCTTTTGTCCGAGCCGCGGCTGGGTGGTTTCGGGGCCCAGAGGCGGGGGCCCGCGCAGGCGCAAGCAGGCCCCACCTCAAGCCCATCCCTCCGGGCTACGAGCCACCCCCCCCTTGAGATATCAGGCCAGGTCACCGGGTTCCTGGCTGGTGTCAGAGTTAAGGGAAGCCCTCCCTGCCA
>NW_026527537.1:0-29331 GCF_022682495.2 Desmodus rotundus
GGCGAAGCAAGGCTCTTAGCCTCCCAGGCGGGGCACAGGCCAGACTCCCCACCGGAGAACAGGTCCGTGGACGAGGGTCCCGCCCGCCCGCCCGCCCGCCGGGACCCGCTCCACCTGGCGCGGAACCGTGGCCGGCCCCTCTTCCCGGCCCCAGGTCCCTAGTTCTTCCCTGGCACTCTGCCTCTGCGGGGGTGGGAGAGCTGCTGGGAAGTGTGGTCCACGGGAAAACGCACGGTCCTCTGGATGGCAGGGAGGGCTTCCGTTAACTCTGACACCAGCCCAGGGACCCTGTGAACCTGGCCTGATATCTCAAGGGGGGGCGGGGGGGGCACTTTGCCCGGAGGGATGCTTGCGGTGGGGGGGCCTGCTTGCGCCTGCGCGGCCCCGCCTCTTGGCCCGTAAACCACCCGGCCGCGGCTCGGACAAAAGCCATCTCCTGGGCGCCTCCCCCCTGTTCTTCCATCCGTAAAGGGGGACCCCTTTACGGATGGAAGAACAGGGGGATCTTCGCAGTGGCGGGGACGGGACGGAGGGGTCTGCGGGTTTGCCGCCACGAGGGCCAGTTGCTCGCACCCCGGCCCCCTGTGTCCGTGCTCCATGGAGGAGGTGGGCCGCTTATGGCGGGATGCAGGCGTCCTGCGGGGCTCAAGGGACGGCGTGGGCACTCCCCGGGCGAGAGAGGGCACCCGGGACCCGAGAGAGCACCCGGGAAAATGCCCCGCCCTGGCCCCCGTGGCTCCAGTGGCCTCCCTAGGCTCCTGCCGTGGGGCCTGGTCCCGCTCACCTGGGCCCAGGTTCTCCGCAGGTGAATGCCTTTTGCGGACAGCAAGGACCACAGGCCGCGGATGCCTTCACGGGGAGGGGGGTTCGAGCTCTGTGGGACCCGGGTCCCAGCGGACACAGTCCCTTCTCGCGAAGTCCAGCCCAGACTTTAGAGAGTAGAAGCGTCTCGGTGCAGGTTTGCCGCCTCGGGGCAGGGTGGGGCCGTTTGAGCCAAGAAAGACTCTCAGCCCCCCAGGCAGGTCTCAGGCCCGAGTCCCCCCGGGAGACGGGGTCCCTGGGCGTGGGTCCGGCCCGCCCGGGCCCCTGCCCACCAGGCGCGGAACCCTGGCCCGCCCCTCATCGAGGCCCCGGGGCCCTAGTTCTTCCCTGGCACTCTGCCTCTGCCGGGGTGGGAGACGCGCTGGCAAGTGTGGTCCACGGGAAAAGGAACGGACCTCTGGGTGGCGGGCAGAGCTTCCAGTTCCACGGACAGGACCCCAGGGACTCTGTGAAGCGGGCCTGATATGTCCGGGGTGGGGCCCGTTGCCCCGAGGGAGGCTTCTGGTGGGGCTGCCTGCCCTCTGCCTGCCGGGTCCCGCGTCTTGGCCCGAAACCGGCCAGCGGCGGCTCTGACAAATGCCATCTCCTGGGGGCCTCCCCCCTGTTCCTCCATCCGTAAGGGGCGACCCCCTTACGGATGGAGGAACAGGGGGATCTTCGCAGTGGGGCGGTCGGGACGGAGGGGTCTGCGCGTCTCCAGCCACTTAGCCCAGTGACCCGCAGCCCGGCCCCAGAGTTCCAAGCTCCATGGAGGCAGGGGGCCTCTTATCACGGGAAGCAGGTGTCTCGCGGGGCTCCAGGGACGGCGTGGGCACTCTCTAGGCGAGAGAGGGTGCCCGTGCCCCGAGAGAGCCCCGGCGAGAGCCCGAGGCCTGGCCGCAGAGGCTGCCGTTGCCTCCCCCGGGCTCCTACCATGGGGCCTGGCCCTGCTCTCCCGAGGCCCTGGTTCGCCGCAGGTGAATGCCTCTTGCGGACGCCAAGGACAGGAGGCCGCCGATTCCCTCACAGAGGTGGGGGTTCGAGCTCTGGGGGACTGAGGTCGCAGCGGTCTCACTCCATTTTGGGGTGCTTCTGCACAGACTGGAGGGTTGAAGCGGCTGGGCCCAAGTCTGCCGCCTTGTGGCAGGGTGGGGGCGTTGCAGGCGAAGCAAGGCTCTTAGCCTCCCAGGCGGGGCACAGGCCAGACTCCCCACCGGAGAACAGGTCCGTGGACGAGGGTCCCGCCCGCCCGCCCGCCCGCCGGGACCCGCTCCACCTGGCGCGGAACCGTGGCCGGCCCCTCTTCCCGGCCCCAGGTCCCTAGTTCTTCCCTGGCACTCTGCCTCTGCGGGGGTGGGAGAGCTGCTGGGAAGTGTGGTCCACGGGAAAACGCACGGTCCTCTGGATGGCAGGGAGGGCTTCCGTTAACTCTGACACCAGCCCAGGGACCCTGTGAACCTGGCCTGATATCTCAAGGGGGGGCGGGGGGGGCACGTTGCCCGGAGGGATGCTTGCGGGGGGGGGGGCCTGCTTGCGCCTGCGCGGCCCCGCCTCTTGGCCCGTAAACCACCCGGCCGCGGCTCGGACAAAAGCCATCTCCTGGGCGCCTCCCCCCTGTTCTTCCATCCGTAAAGGGGGACCCCTTTACGGATGGAAGAACAGGGGGATCTTCGCAGTGGCGGGGACGGGACGGAGGGGTCTGCGGGTTTGCCGCCACGAGGGCCAGTTGCTCGCACCCCGGCCCCCTGTGTCCGTGCTCCATGGAGGAGGTGGGCCGCTTATGGCGGGATGCAGGCGTCCTGCGGGGCTCAAGGGACGGCGTGGGCACTCCCCGGGCGAGAGAGGGCACCCGGGACCCGAGAGAGCACCCGGGAAAATGCCCCGCCCTGGCCCCCGTGGCTCCAGTGGCCTCCCTAGGCTCCTGCCGTGGGGCCTGGTCCCGCTCACCTGGGCCCAGGTTCTCCGCAGGTGAATGCCTTTTGCGGACAGCAAGGACCACAGGCCGCGGATGCCTTCACGGGGAGGGGGGTTCGAGCTCTGTGGGACCCGGGTCCCAGCGGACACAGTCCCTTCTCGCGAAGTCCAGCCCAGACTTTAGAGAGTAGAAGCGTCTCGGTGCAGGTTTGCCGCCTCGGGGCAGGGTGGGGCCGTTTGAGCCAAGAAAGACTCTCAGCCCCCCAGGCAGGTCTCAGGCCCGAGTCCCCCCGGGAGACGGGGTCCCTGGGCGTGGGTCCGGCCCTCCCGGGCCCCTGCCCACCAGGCGCGGAACCCTGGCCCGCCCCTCATCGAGGCCCCGGGGCCCTAGTTCTTCCCTGGCACTCTGCCTCTGCCGGGGTGGGAGACGCGCTGGCAAGTGTGGTCCACGGGAAAAGGAACGGACCTCTGGGTGGCGGGCAGAGCTTCCAGTTCCACGGACAGGACCCCAGGGACTCTGTGAAGCGGGCCTGATATGTCCGGGGTGGGGCCCGTTGCCCCGAGGGAGGCTTCTGGTGGGGCTGCCTGCCCTCTGCCTGCCGGGTCCCGCGTCTTGGCCCGAAACCGGCCAGCGGCGGCTCTGACAAATGCCATCTCCTGGGGGCCTCCCCCCTGTTCCTCCATCCGTAAGGGGCGACCCCCTTACGGATGGAGGAACAGGGGGATCTTCGCAGTGGGGCGGTCGGGACGGAGGGGTCTGCGCGTCTCCAGCCACTTAGCCCAGTGACCCGCAGCCCGGCCCCAGAGTTCCAAGCTCCATGGAGGCAGGGGGCCTCTTATCACGGGAAGCAGGTGTCTCGCGGGGCTCCAGGGACGGCGTGGGCACTCTCTAGGCGAGAGAGGGTGCCCGTGCCCCGAGAGAGCCCCGGCGAGAGCCCGAGGCCTGGCCGCAGAGGCTGCCGTTGCCTCCCCCGGGCTCCTACCATGGGGCCTGGCCCTGCTCTCCCGAGGCCCTGGTTCGCCGCAGGTGAATGCCTCTTGCGGACGCCAAGGACAGGAGGCCGCCGATTCCCTCACAGAGGTGGGGGTTCGAGCTCTGGGGGACTGAGGTCGCAGCGGTCTCACTCCATTTTGGGGTGCTTCTGCACAGACTGGAGGGTTGAAGCGGCTGGGCCCAAGTCTGCCGCCTTGTGGCAGGGTGGGGGCGTTGCAGGCGAAGCAAGGCTCTTAGCCTCCCAGGCGGGGCACAGGCCAGACTCCCCACCGGAGAACAGGTCCGTGGACGAGGGTCCCGCCCGCCCGCCCGCCCGCCGGGACCCGCTCCACCTGGCGCGGAACCGTGGCCGGCCCCTCTTCCCGGCCCCAGGTCCCTAGTTCTTCCCTGGCACTCTGCCTCTGCGGGGGTGGGAGAGCTGCTGGGAAGTGTGGTCCACGGGAAAACGCACGGTCCTCTGGATGGCAGGGAGGGCTTCCGTTAACTCTGACACCAGCCCAGGGACCCTGTGAACCTGGCCTGATATCTCAAGGGGGGGCGGGGGGGGCACGTTGCCCGGAGGGATGCTTGCGGGGAGGGGGGGCCTGCTTGCGCCTGCGCGGCCCCGCCTCTTGGCCCGTAAACCACCCGGCCGCGGCTCGGACAAAAGCCATCTCCTGGGCGCCTCCCCCCTGTTCTTCCATCCGTAAAGGGGGACCCCTTTACGGATGGAAGAACAGGGGGATCTTCGCAGTGGCGGGGACGGGACGGAGGGGTCTGCGGGTTTGCCGCCACGAGGGCCAGTTGCTCGCACCCCGGGCCCCTGTGTCCGTGCTCCATGGAGGAGGTGGGCCGCTTATGGCGGGATGCAGGCGTCCTGCGGGGCTCAAGGGACGGCGTGGGCACTCCCCGGGCGAGAGAGGGCACCCGGGACCCGAGAGAGCACCCGGGAAAATGCCCCGCCCTGGCCCCCGTGGCTCCAGTGGCCTCCCTAGGCTCCTGCCGTGGGGCCTGGTCCCGCTCACCTGGGCCCAGGTTCTCCGCAGGTGAATGCCTTTTGCGGACAGCAAGGACCACAGGCCGCGGATGCCTTCACGGGGAGGGGGGTTCGAGCTCTGTGGGACCCGGGTCCCAGCGGACACAGTCCCTTCTCGCGAAGTCCAGCCCAGACTTTAGAGAGTAGAAGCGTCTCGGTGCAGGTTTGCCGCCTCGGGGCAGGGTGGGGCCGTTTGAGCCAAGAAAGACTCTCAGCCCCCCAGGCAGGTCTCAGGCCCGAGTCCCCCCGGGAGACGGGGTCCCTGGGCGTGGGTCCGGCCCGCCCGGGCCCCTGCCCACCAGGCGCGGAACCCTGGCCCGCCCCTCATCGAGGCCCCGGGGCCCTAGTTCTTCCCTGGCACTCTGCCTCTGCCGGGGTGGGAGACGCGCTGGCAAGTGTGGTCCACGGGAAAAGGAACGGACCTCTGGGTGGCGGGCAGAGCTTCCAGTTCCACGGACAGGACCCCAGGGACTCTGTGAAGCGGGCCTGATATGTCCGGGGTGGGGCCCGTTGCCCCGAGGGAGGCTTCTGGTGGGGCTGCCTGCCCTCTGCCTGCCGGGTCCCGCGTCTTGGCCCGAAACCGGCCAGCGGCGGCTCTGACAAATGCCATCTCCTGGGGGCCTCCCCCCTGTTCCTCCATCCGTAAGGGGCGACCCCCTTACGGATGGAGGAACAGGGGGATCTTCGCAGTGGGGCGGTCGGGACGGAGGGGTCTGCGCGTCTCCAGCCACTTAGCCCAGTGACCCGCAGCCCGGCCCCAGAGTTCCAAGCTCCATGGAGGCAGGGGGCCTCTTATCACGGGAAGCAGGTGTCTCGCGGGGCTCCAGGGACGGCGTGGGCACTCTCTAGGCGAGAGAGGGTGCCCGTGCCCCGAGAGAGCCCCGGCGAGAGCCCGAGGCCTGGCCGCAGAGGCTGCCGTTGCCTCCCCCGGGCTCCTACCATGGGGCCTGGCCCTGCTCTCCCGAGGCCCTGGTTCGCCGCAGGTGAATGCCTCTTGCGGACGCCAAGGACAGGAGGCCGCCGATTCCCTCACAGAGGTGGGGGTTCGAGCTCTGGGGGACTGAGGTCGCAGCGGTCTCACTCCATTTTGGGGTGCTTCTGCACAGACTGGAGGGTTGAAGCGGCTGGGCCCAAGTCTGCCGCCTTGTGGCAGGGTGGGGGCGTTGCAGGCGAAGCAAGGCTCTTAGCCTCCCAGGCGGGGCACAGGCCAGACTCCCCACCGGAGAACAGGTCCGTGGACGAGGGTCCCGCCCGCCCGCCCGCCCGCCGGGACCCGCTCCACCTGGCGCGGAACCGTGGCCGGCCCCTCTTCCCGGCCCCAGGTCCCTAGTTCTTCCCTGGCACTCTGCCTCTGCGGGGGTGGGAGAGCTGCTGGGAAGTGTGGTCCACGGGAAAACGCACGGTCCTCTGGATGGCAGGGAGGGCTTCCGTTAACTCTGACACCAGCCCAGGGACCCTGTGAACCTGGCCTGATATCTCAAGGGGGGGCGGGGGGGGCACGTTGCCCGGAGGGATGCTTGCGGGGAGGGGGGGCCTGCTTGCGCCTGCGCGGCCCCGCCTCTTGGCCCGTAAACCACCCGGCCGCGGCTCGGACAAAAGCCATCTCCTGGGCGCCTCCCCCCTGTTCTTCCATCCGTAAAGGGGGACCCCTTTACGGATGGAAGAACAGGGGGATCTTCGCAGTGGCGGGGACGGGACGGAGGGGTCTGCGGGTTTGCCGCCACGAGGGCCAGTTGCTCGCACCCCGGGCCCCTGTGTCCGTGCTCCATGGAGGAGGTGGGCCGCTTATGGCGGGATGCAGGCGTCCTGCGGGGCTCAAGGGACGGCGTGGGCACTCCCCGGGCGAGAGAGGGCACCCGGGACCCGAGAGAGCACCCGGGAAAATGCCCCGCCCTGGCCCCCGTGGCTCCAGTGGCCTCCCTAGGCTCCTGCCGTGGGGCCTGGTCCCGCTCACCTGGGCCCAGGTTCTCCGCAGGTGAATGCCTTTTGCGGACAGCAAGGACCACAGGCCGCGGATGCCTTCACGGGGAGGGGGGTTCGAGCTCTGTGGGACCCGGGTCCCAGCGGACACAGTCCCTTCTCGCGAAGTCCAGCCCAGACTTTAGAGAGTAGAAGCGTCTCGGTGCAGGTTTGCCGCCTCGGGGCAGGGTGGGGCCGTTTGAGCCAAGAAAGACTCTCAGCCCCCCAGGCAGGTCTCAGGCCCGAGTCCCCCCGGGAGACGGGGTCCCTGGGCGTGGGTCCGGCCCGCCCGGGCCCCTGCCCACCAGGCGCGGAACCCTGGCCCGCCCCTCATCGAGGCCCCGGGGCCCTAGTTCTTCCCTGGCACTCTGCCTCTGCCGGGGTGGGAGACGCGCTGGCAAGTGTGGTCCACGGGAAAAGGAACGGACCTCTGGGTGGCGGGCAGAGCTTCCAGTTCCACGGACAGGACCCCAGGGACTCTGTGAAGCGGGCCTGATATGTCCGGGGTGGGGCCCGTTGCCCCGAGGGAGGCTTCTGGTGGGGCTGCCTGCCCTCTGCCTGCCGGGTCCCGCGTCTTGGCCCGAAACCGGCCAGCGGCGGCTCTGACAAATGCCATCTCCTGGGGGCCTCCCCCCTGTTCCTCCATCCGTAAGGGGCGACCCCCTTACGGATGGAGGAACAGGGGGATCTTCGCAGTGGGGCGGTCGGGACGGAGGGGTCTGCGCGTCTCCAGCCACTTAGCCCAGTGACCCGCAGCCCGGCCCCAGAGTTCCAAGCTCCATGGAGGCAGGGGGCCTCTTATCACGGGAAGCAGGTGTCTCGCGGGGCTCCAGGGACGGCGTGGGCACTCTCTAGGCGAGAGAGGGTGCCCGTGCCCCGAGAGAGCCCCGGCGAGAGCCCGAGGCCTGGCCGCAGAGGCTGCCGTTGCCTCCCCCGGGATCCTACCATGGGGCCTGGCCCTGCTCTCCCGAGGCCCTGGTTCGCCGCAGGTGAATGCCTCTTGCGGACGCCAAGGACAGGAGGCCGCCGATTCCCTCACAGAGGTGGGGGTTCGAGCTCTGGGGGACTGAGGTCGCAGCGGTCTCACTCCATTTTGGGGTGCTTCTGCACAGACTGGAGGGTTGAAGCGGCTGGGCCCAAGTCTGCCGCCTTGTGGCAGGGTGGGGGCGTTGCAGGCGAAGCAAGGCTCTTAGCCTCCCAGGCGGGGCACAGGCCAGACTCCCCACAGGAGAACAGGTCCGTGGACGAGGGTCCCGCCCGCCCGCCCGCCCGCCGGGACCCGCTCCACCTGGCGCGGAACCGTGGCCGGCCCCTCTTCCCGGCCCCAGGTCCCTAGTTCTTCCCTGGCACTCTGCCTCTGCGGGGGTGGGAGAGCTGCTGGGAAGTGTGGTCCACGGGAAAACGCACGGTCCTCTGGATGGCAGGGAGGGCTTCCGTTAACTCTGACACCAGCCCAGGGACCCTGTGAACCTGGCCTGATATCTCAAGGGGGGGCGGGGGGGGCACGTTGCCCGGAGGGATGCTTGCGGGGGGGGGGGGGCCTGCTTGCGCCTGCGCGGCCCCGCCTCTTGGCCCGTAAACCACCCGGCCGCGGCTCGGACAAAAGCCATCTCCTGGGCGCCTCCCCCCTGTTCTTCCATCCGTAAAGGGGGACCCCTTTACGGATGGAAGAACAGGGGGATCTTCGCAGTGGCGGGGACGGGACGGAGGGGTCTGCGGGTTTGCCGCCACGAGGGCCAGTTGCTCGCACCCCGGCCCCCTGTGTCCGTGCTCCATGGAGGAGGTGGGCCGCTTATGGCGGGATGCAGGCGTCCTGCGGGGCTCAAGGGACGGCGTGGGCACTCCCCGGGCGAGAGAGGGCACCCGGGACCCGAGAGAGCACCCGGGAAAATGCCCCGCCCTGGCCCCCGTGGCTCCAGTGGCCTCCCTAGGCTCCTGCCGTGGGGCCTGGTCCCGCTCACCTGGGCCCAGGTTCTCCGCAGGTGAATGCCTTTTGCGGACAGCAAGGACCACAGGCCGCGGATGCCTTCACGGGGAGGGGGGTTCGAGCTCTGTGGGACCCGGGTCCCAGCGGACACAGTCCCTTCTCGCGAAGTCCAGCCCAGACTTTAGAGAGTAGAAGCGTCTCGGTGCAGGTTTGCCGCCTCGGGGCAGGGTGGGGCCGTTTGAGCCAAGAAAGACTCTCAGCCCCCCAGGCAGGTCTCAGGCCCGAGTCCCCCCGGGAGACGGGGTCCCTGGGCGTGGGTCCGGCCCGCCCGGGCCCCTGCCCACCAGGCGCGGAACCCTGGCCCGCCCCTCATCGAGGCCCCGGGGCCCTAGTTCTTCCCTGGCACTCTGCCTCTGCCGGGGTGGGAGACGCGCTGGCAAGTGTGGTCCACGGGAAAAGGAACGGACCTCTGGGTGGCGGGCAGAGCTTCCAGTTCCACGGACAGGACCCCAGGGACTCTGTGAAGCGGGCCTGATATGTCCGGGGTGGGGCCCGTTGCCCCGAGGGAGGCTTCTGGTGGGGCTGCCTGCCCTCTGCCTGCCGGGTCCCGCGTCTTGGCCCGAAACCGGCCAGCGGCGGCTCTGACAAATGCCATCTCCTGGGGGCCTCCCCCCTGTTCCTCCATCCGTAAGGGGCGACCCCCTTACGGATGGAGGAACAGGGGGATCTTCGCAGTGGGGCGGTCGGGACGGAGGGGTCTGCGCGTCTCCAGCCACTTAGCCCAGTGACCCGCAGCCCGGCCCCAGAGTTCCAAGCTCCATGGAGGCAGGGGGCCTCTTATCACGGGAAGCAGGTGTCTCGCGGGGCTCCAGGGACGGCGTGGGCACTCTCTAGGCGAGAGAGGGTGCCCGTGCCCCGAGAGAGCCCCGGCGAGAGCCCGAGGCCTGGCCGCAGAGGCTGCCGTTGCCTCCCCCGGGCTCCTACCATGGGGCCTGGCCCTGCTCTCCCGAGGCCCTGGTTCGCCGCAGGTGAATGCCTCTTGCGGACGCCAAGGACAGGAGGCCGCCGATTCCCTCACAGAGGTGGGGGTTCGAGCTCTGGGGGACTGAGGTCGCAGCGGTCTCACTCCATTTTGGGGTGCTTCTGCACAGACTGGAGGGTTGAAGCGGCTGGGCCCAAGTCTGCCGCCTTGTGGCAGGGTGGGGGCGTTGCAGGCGAAGCAAGGCTCTTAGCCTCCCAGGCGGGGCACAGGCCAGACTCCCCACCGGAGAACAGGTCCGTGGACGAGGGTCCCGCCCGCCCGCCCGCCCGCCGGGACCCGCTCCACCTGGCGCGGAACCGTGGCCGGCCCCTCTTCCCGGCCCCAGGTCCCTAGTTCTTCCCTGGCACTCTGCCTCTGCGGGGGTGGGAGAGCTGCTGGGAAGTGTGGTCCACGGGAAAACGCACGGTCCTCTGGATGGCAGGGAGGGCTTCCGTTAACTCTGACACCAGCCCAGGGACCCTGTGAACCTGGCCTGATATCTCAAGGGGGGGCGGGGGGGGCACGTTGCCCGGAGGGATGCTTGCGGGGGGGGGGGCCTGCTTGCGCCTGCGCGGCCCCGCCTCTTGGCCCGTAAACCACCCGGCCGCGGCTCGGACAAAAGCCATCTCCTGGGCGCCTCCCCCCTGTTCTTCCATCCGTAAAGGGGGACCCCTTTACGGATGGAAGAACAGGGGGATCTTCGCAGTGGCGGGGACGGGACGGAGGGGTCTGCGGGTTTGCCGCCACGAGGGCCAGTTGCTCGCACCCCGGGCCCCTGTGTCCGTGCTCCATGGAGGAGGTGGGCCGCTTATGGCGGGATGCAGGCGTCCTGCGGGGCTCAAGGGACGGCGTGGGCACTCCCCGGGCGAGAGAGGGCACCCGGGACCCGAGAGAGCACCCGGGAAAATGCCCCGCCCTGGCCCCCGTGGCTCCAGTGGCCTCCCTAGGCTCCTGCCGTGGGGCCTGGTCCCGCTCACCTGGGCCCAGGTTCTCCGCAGGTGAATGCCTTTTGCGGACAGCAAGGACCACAGGCCGCGGATGCCTTCACGGGGAGGGGGGTTCGAGCTCTGTGGGACCCGGGTCCCAGCGGACACAGTCCCTTCTCGCGAAGTCCAGCCCAGACTTTAGAGAGTAGAAGCGTCTCGGTGCAGGTTTGCCGCCTCGGGGCAGGGTGGGGCCGTTTGAGCCAAGAAAGACTCTCAGCCCCCCAGGCAGGTCTCAGGCCCGAGTCCCCCCGGGAGACGGGGTCCCTGGGCGTGGGTCCGGCCCTCCCGGGCCCCTGCCCACCAGGCGCGGAACCCTGGCCCGCCCCTCATCGAGGCCCCGGGGCCCTAGTTCTTCCCTGGCACTCTGCCTCTGCCGGGGTGGGAGACGCGCTGGCAAGTGTGGTCCACGGGAAAAGGAACGGACCTCTGGGTGGCGGGCAGAGCTTCCAGTTCCACGGACAGGACCCCAGGGACTCTGTGAAGCGGGCCTGATATGTCCGGGGTGGGGCCCGTTGCCCCGAGGGAGGCTTCTGGTGGGGCTGCCTGCCCTCTGCCTGCCGGGTCCCGCGTCTTGGCCCGAAACCGGCCAGCGGCGGCTCTGACAAATGCCATCTCCTGGGGGCCTCCCCCCTGTTCCTCCATCCGTAAGGGGCGACCCCCTTACGGATGGAGGAACAGGGGGATCTTCGCAGTGGGGCGGTCGGGACGGAGGGGTCTGCGCGTCTCCAGCCACTTAGCCCAGTGACCCGCAGCCCGGCCCCAGAGTTCCAAGCTCCATGGAGGCAGGGGGCCTCTTATCACGGGAAGCAGGTGTCTCGCGGGGCTCCAGGGACGGCGTGGGCACTCTCTAGGCGAGAGAGGGTGCCCGTGCCCCGAGAGAGCCCCGGCGAGAGCCCGAGGCCTGGCCGCAGAGGCTGCCGTTGCCTCCCCCGGGCTCCTACCATGGGGCCTGGCCCTGCTCTCCCGAGGCCCTGGTTCGCCGCAGGTGAATGCCTCTTGCGGACGCCAAGGACAGGAGGCCGCCGATTCCCTCACAGAGGTGGGGGTTCGAGCTCTGGGGGACTGAGGTCGCAGCGGTCTCACTCCATTTTGGGGTGCTTCTGCACAGACTGGAGGGTTGAAGCGGCTGGGCCCAAGTCTGCCGCCTTGTGGCAGGGTGGGGGCGTTGCAGGCGAAGCAAGGCTCTTAGCCTCCCAGGCGGGGCACAGGCCAGACTCCCCACCGGAGAACAGGTCCGTGGACGAGGGTCCCGCCCGCCCGCCCGCCCGCCGGGACCCGCTCCACCTGGCGCGGAACCGTGGCCGGCCCCTCTTCCCGGCCCCAGGTCCCTAGTTCTTCCCTGGCACTCTGCCTCTGCGGGGGTGGGAGAGCTGCTGGGAAGTGTGGTCCACGGGAAAACGCACGGTCCTCTGGATGGCAGGGAGGGCTTCCGTTAACTCTGACACCAGCCCAGGGACCCTGTGAACCTGGCCTGATATCTCAAGGGGGGGCGGGGGGGGCACGTTGCCCGGAGGGATGCTTGCGGGGAGGGGGGGCCTGCTTGCGCCTGCGCGGCCCCGCCTCTTGGCCCGTAAACCACCCGGCCGCGGCTCGGACAAAAGCCATCTCCTGGGCGCCTCCCCCCTGTTCTTCCATCCGTAAAGGGGGACCCCTTTACGGATGGAAGAACAGGGGGATCTTCGCAGTGGCGGGGACGGGACGGAGGGGTCTGCGGGTTTGCCGCCACGAGGGCCAGTTGCTCGCACCCCGGGCCCCTGTGTCCGTGCTCCATGGAGGAGGTGGGCCGCTTATGGCGGGATGCAGGCGTCCTGCGGGGCTCAAGGGACGGCGTGGGCACTCCCCGGGCGAGAGAGGGCACCCGGGACCCGAGAGAGCACCCGGGAAAATGCCCCGCCCTGGCCCCCGTGGCTCCAGTGGCCTCCCTAGGCTCCTGCCGTGGGGCCTGGTCCCGCTCACCTGGGCCCAGGTTCTCCGCAGGTGAATGCCTTTTGCGGACAGCAAGGACCACAGGCCGCGGATGCCTTCACGGGGAGGGGGGTTCGAGCTCTGTGGGACCCGGGTCCCAGCGGACACAGTCCCTTCTCGCGAAGTCCAGCCCAGACTTTAGAGAGTAGAAGCGTCTCGGTGCAGGTTTGCCGCCTCGGGGCAGGGTGGGGCCGTTTGAGCCAAGAAAGACTCTCAGCCCCCCAGGCAGGTCTCAGGCCCGAGTCCCCCCGGGAGACGGGGTCCCTGGGCGTGGGTCCGGCCCGCCCGGGCCCCTGCCCACCAGGCGCGGAACCCTGGCCCGCCCCTCATCGAGGCCCCGGGGCCCTAGTTCTTCCCTGGCACTCTGCCTCTGCCGGGGTGGGAGACGCGCTGGCAAGTGTGGTCCACGGGAAAAGGAACGGACCTCTGGGTGGCGGGCAGAGCTTCCAGTTCCACGGACAGGACCCCAGGGACTCTGTGAAGCGGGCCTGATATGTCCGGGGTGGGGCCCGTTGCCCCGAGGGAGGCTTCTGGTGGGGCTGCCTGCCCTCTGCCTGCCGGGTCCCGCGTCTTGGCCCGAAACCGGCCAGCGGCGGCTCTGACAAATGCCATCTCCTGGGGGCCTCCCCCCTGTTCCTCCATCCGTAAGGGGCGACCCCCTTACGGATGGAGGAACAGGGGGATCTTCGCAGTGGGGCGGTCGGGACGGAGGGGTCTGCGCGTCTCCAGCCACTTAGCCCAGTGACCCGCAGCCCGGCCCCAGAGTTCCAAGCTCCATGGAGGCAGGGGGCCTCTTATCACGGGAAGCAGGTGTCTCGCGGGGCTCCAGGGACGGCGTGGGCACTCTCTAGGCGAGAGAGGGTGCCCGTGCCCCGAGAGAGCCCCGGCGAGAGCCCGAGGCCTGGCCGCAGAGGCTGCCGTTGCCTCCCCCGGGCTCCTACCATGGGGCCTGGCCCTGCTCTCCCGAGGCCCTGGTTCGCCGCAGGTGAATGCCTCTTGCGGACGCCAAGGACAGGAGGCCGCCGATTCCCTCACAGAGGTGGGGGTTCGAGCTCTGGGGGACTGAGGTCGCAGCGGTCTCACTCCATTTTGGGGTGCTTCTGCACAGACTGGAGGGTTGAAGCGGCTGGGCCCAAGTCTGCCGCCTTGTGGCAGGGTGGGGGCGTTGCAGGCGAAGCAAGGCTCTTAGCCTCCCAGGCGGGGCACAGGCCAGACTCCCCACAGGAGAACAGGTCCGTGGACGAGGGTCCCGCCCGCCCGCCCGCCCGCCGGGACCCGCTCCACCTGGCGCGGAACCGTGGCCGGCCCCTCTTCCCGGCCCCAGGTCCCTAGTTCTTCCCTGGCACTCTGCCTCTGCGGGGGTGGGAGAGCTGCTGGGAAGTGTGGTCCACGGGAAAACGCACGGTCCTCTGGATGGCAGGGAGGGCTTCCGTTAACTCTGACACCAGCCCAGGGACCCTGTGAACCTGGCCTGATATCTCAAGGGGGGGCGGGGGGGGCACGTTGCCCGGAGGGATGCTTGCGGGGGGGGGGGGGGCCTGCTTGCGCCTGCGCGGCCCCGCCTCTTGGCCCGTAAACCACCCGGCCGCGGCTCGGACAAAAGCCATCTCCTGGGCGCCTCCCCCCTGTTCTTCCATCCGTAAAGGGGGACCCCTTTACGGATGGAAGAACAGGGGGATCTTCGCAGTGGCGGGGACGGGACGGAGGGGTCTGCGGGTTTGCCGCCACGAGGGCCAGTTGCTCGCACCCCGGCCCCCTGTGTCCGTGCTCCATGGAGGAGGTGGGCCGCTTATGGCGGGATGCAGGCGTCCTGCGGGGCTCAAGGGACGGCGTGGGCACTCCCCGGGCGAGAGAGGGCACCCGGGACCCGAGAGAGCACCCGGGAAAATGCCCCGCCCTGGCCCCCGTGGCTCCAGTGGCCTCCCTAGGCTCCTGCCGTGGGGCCTGGTCCCGCTCACCTGGGCCCAGGTTCTCCGCAGGTGAATGCCTTTTGCGGACAGCAAGGACCACAGGCCGCGGATGCCTTCACGGGGAGGGGGGTTCGAGCTCTGTGGGACCCGGGTCCCAGCGGACACAGTCCCTTCTCGCGAAGTCCAGCCCAGACTTTAGAGAGTAGAAGCGTCTCGGTGCAGGTTTGCCGCCTCGGGGCAGGGTGGGGCCGTTTGAGCCAAGAAAGACTCTCAGCCCCCCAGGCAGGTCTCAGGCCCGAGTCCCCCCGGGAGACGGGGTCCCTGGGCGTGGGTCCGGCCCGCCCGGGCCCCTGCCCACCAGGCGCGGAACCCTGGCCCGCCCCTCATCGAGGCCCCGGGGCCCTAGTTCTTCCCTGGCACTCTGCCTCTGCCGGGGTGGGAGACGCGCTGGCAAGTGTGGTCCACGGGAAAAGGAACGGACCTCTGGGTGGCGGGCAGAGCTTCCAGTTCCACGGACAGGACCCCAGGGACTCTGTGAAGCGGGCCTGATATGTCCGGGGTGGGGCCCGTTGCCCCGAGGGAGGCTTCTGGTGGGGCTGCCTGCCCTCTGCCTGCCGGGTCCCGCGTCTTGGCCCGAAACCGGCCAGCGGCGGCTCTGACAAATGCCATCTCCTGGGGGCCTCCCCCCTGTTCCTCCATCCGTAAGGGGCGACCCCCTTACGGATGGAGGAACAGGGGGATCTTCGCAGTGGGGCGGTCGGGACGGAGGGGTCTGCGCGTCTCCAGCCACTTAGCCCAGTGACCCGCAGCCCGGCCCCAGAGTTCCAAGCTCCATGGAGGCAGGGGGCCTCTTATCACGGGAAGCAGGTGTCTCGCGGGGCTCCAGGGACGGCGTGGGCACTCTCTAGGCGAGAGAGGGTGCCCGTGCCCCGAGAGAGCCCCGGCGAGAGCCCGAGGCCTGGCCGCAGAGGCTGCCGTTGCCTCCCCCGGGCTCCTACCATGGGGCCTGGCCCTGCTCTCCCGAGGCCCTGGTTCGCCGCAGGTGAATGCCTCTTGCGGACGCCAAGGACAGGAGGCCGCCGATTCCCTCACAGAGGTGGGGGTTCGAGCTCTGGGGGACTGAGGTCGCAGCGGTCTCACTCCATTTTGGGGTGCTTCTGCACAGACTGGAGGGTTGAAGCGGCTGGGCCCAAGTCTGCCGCCTTGTGGCAGGGTGGGGGCGTTGCAGGCGAAGCAAGGCTCTTAGCCTCCCAGGCGGGGCACAGGCCAGACTCCCCACCGGAGAACAGGTCCGTGGACGAGGGTCCCGCCCGCCCGCCCGCCCGCCGGGACCCGCTCCACCTGGCGCGGAACCGTGGCCGGCCCCTCTTCCCGGCCCCAGGTCCCTAGTTCTTCCCTGGCACTCTGCCTCTGCGGGGGTGGGAGAGCTGCTGGGAAGTGTGGTCCACGGGAAAACGCACGGTCCTCTGGATGGCAGGGAGGGCTTCCGTTAACTCTGACACCAGCCCAGGGACCCTGTGAACCTGGCCTGATATCTCAAGGGGGGGCGGGGGGGGCACGTTGCCCGGAGGGATGCTTGCGGGGGGGGGGGGGCCTGCTTGCGCCTGCGCGGCCCCGCCTCTTGGCCCGTAAACCACCCGGCCGCGGCTCGGACAAAAGCCATCTCCTGGGCGCCTCCCCCCTGTTCTTCCATCCGTAAAGGGGGACCCCTTTACGGATGGAAGAACAGGGGGATCTTCGCAGTGGCGGGGACGGGACGGAGGGGTCTGCGGGTTTGCCGCCACGAGGGCCAGTTGCTCGCACCCCGGCCCCCTGTGTCCGTGCTCCATGGAGGAGGTGGGCCGCTTATGGCGGGATGCAGGCGTCCTGCGGGGCTCAAGGGACGGCGTGGGCACTCCCCGGGCGAGAGAGGGCACCCGGGACCCGAGAGAGCACCCGGGAAAATGCCCCGCCCTGGCCCCCGTGGCTCCAGTGGCCTCCCTAGGCTCCTGCCGTGGGGCCTGGTCCCGCTCACCTGGGCCCAGGTTCTCCGCAGGTGAATGCCTTTTGCGGACAGCAAGGACCACAGGCCGCGGATGCCTTCACGGGGAGGGGGGTTCGAGCTCTGTGGGACCCGGGTCCCAGCGGACACAGTCCCTTCTCGCGAAGTCCAGCCCAGACTTTAGAGAGTAGAAGCGTCTCGGTGCAGGTTTGCCGCCTCGGGGCAGGGTGGGGCCGTTTGAGCCAAGAAAGACTCTCAGCCCCCCAGGCAGGTCTCAGGCCCGAGTCCCCCCGGGAGACGGGGTCCCTGGGCGTGGGTCCGGCCCGCCCGGGCCCCTGCCCACCAGGCGCGGAACCCTGGCCCGCCCCTCATCGAGGCCCCGGGGCCCTAGTTCTTCCCTGGCACTCTGCCTCTGCCGGGGTGGGAGACGCGCTGGCAAGTGTGGTCCACGGGAAAAGGAACGGACCTCTGGGTGGCGGGCAGAGCTTCCAGTTCCACGGACAGGACCCCAGGGACTCTGTGAAGCGGGCCTGATATGTCCGGGGTGGGGCCCGTTGCCCCGAGGGAGGCTTCTGGTGGGGCTGCCTGCCCTCTGCCTGCCGGGTCCCGCGTCTTGGCCCGAAACCGGCCAGCGGCGGCTCTGACAAATGCCATCTCCTGGGGGCCTCCCCCCTGTTCCTCCATCCGTAAGGGGCGACCCCCTTACGGATGGAGGAACAGGGGGATCTTCGCAGTGGGGCGGTCGGGACGGAGGGGTCTGCGCGTCTCCAGCCACTTAGCCCAGTGACCCGCAGCCCGGCCCCAGAGTTCCAAGCTCCATGGAGGCAGGGGGCCTCTTATCACGGGAAGCAGGTGTCTCGCGGGGCTCCAGGGACGGCGTGGGCACTCTCTAGGCGAGAGAGGGTGCCCGTGCCCCGAGAGAGCCCCGGCGAGAGCCCGAGGCCTGGCCGCAGAGGCTGCCGTTGCCTCCCCCGGGCTCCTACCATGGGGCCTGGCCCTGCTCTCCCGAGGCCCTGGTTCGCCGCAGGTGAATGCCTCTTGCGGACGCCAAGGACAGGAGGCCGCCGATTCCCTCACAGAGGTGGGGGTTCGAGCTCTGGGGGACTGAGGTCGCAGCGGTCTCACTCCATTTTGGGGTGCTTCTGCACAGACTGGAGGGTTGAAGCGGCTGGGCCCAAGTCTGCCGCCTTGTGGCAGGGTGGGGGCGTTGCAGGCGAAGCAAGGCTCTTAGCCTCCCAGGCGGGGCACAGGCCAGACTCCCCACCGGAGAACAGGTCCGTGGACGAGGGTCCCGCCCGCCCGCCCGCCCGCCGGGACCCGCTCCACCTGGCGCGGAACCGTGGCCGGCCCCTCTTCCCGGCCCCAGGTCCCTAGTTCTTCCCTGGCACTCTGCCTCTGCGGGGGTGGGAGAGCTGCTGGGAAGTGTGGTCCACGGGAAAACGCACGGTCCTCTGGATGGCAGGGAGGGCTTCCGTTAACTCTGACACCAGCCCAGGGACCCTGTGAACCTGGCCTGATATCTCAAGGGGGGGCGGGGGGGGGCACGTTGCCCGGAGGGATGCTTGCGGGGGGGGGGGGGGGGGGCCTGCTTGCGCCTGCGCGGCCCCGCCTCTTGGCCCGTAAACCACCCGGCCGCGGCTCGGACAAAAGCCATCTCCTGGGCGCCTCCCCCCTGTTCTTCCATCCGTAAAGGGGGACCCCTTTACGGATGGAAGAACAGGGGGATCTTCGCAGTGGCGGGGACGGGACGGAGGGGTCTGCGGGTTTGCCGCCACGAGGGCCAGTTGCTCGCACCCCGGCCCCCTGTGTCCGTGCTCCATGGAGGAGGTGGGCCGCTTATGGCGGGATGCAGGCGTCCTGCGGGGCTCAAGGGACGGCGTGGGCACTCCCCGGGCGAGAGAGGGCACCCGGGACCCGAGAGAGCACCCGGGAAAATGCCCCGCCCTGGCCCCCGTGGCTCCAGTGGCCTCCCTAGGCTCCTGCCGTGGGGCCTGGTCCCGCTCACCTGGGCCCAGGTTCTCCGCAGGTGAATGCCTTTTGCGGACAGCAAGGACCACAGGCCGCGGATGCCTTCACGGGGAGGGGGGTTCGAGCTCTGTGGGACCCGGGTCCCAGCGGACACAGTCCCTTCTCGCGAAGTCCAGCCCAGACTTTAGAGAGTAGAAGCGTCTCGGTGCAGGTTTGCCGCCTCGGGGCAGGGTGGGGCCGTTTGAGCCAAGAAAGACTCTCAGCCCCCCAGGCAGGTCTCAGGCCCGAGTCCCCCCGGGAGACGGGGTCCCTGGGCGTGGGTCCGGCCCGCCCGGGCCCCTGCCCACCAGGCGCGGAACCCTGGCCCGCCCCTCATCGAGGCCCCGGGGCCCTAGTTCTTCCCTGGCACTCTGCCTCTGCCGGGGTGGGAGACGCGCTGGCAAGTGTGGTCCACGGGAAAAGGAACGGACCTCTGGGTGGCGGGCAGAGCTTCCAGTTCCACGGACAGGACCCCAGGGACTCTGTGAAGCGGGCCTGATATGTCCGGGGTGGGGCCCGTTGCCCCGAGGGAGGCTTCTGGTGGGGCTGCCTGCCCTCTGCCTGCCGGGTCCCGCGTCTTGGCCCGAAACCGGCCAGCGGCGGCTCTGACAAATGCCATCTCCTGGGGGCCTCCCCCCTGTTCCTCCATCCGTAAGGGGCGACCCCCTTACGGATGGAGGAACAGGGGGATCTTCGCAGTGGGGCGGTCGGGACGGAGGGGTCTGCGCGTCTCCAGCCACTTAGCCCAGTGACCCGCAGCCCGGCCCCAGAGTTCCAAGCTCCATGGAGGCAGGGGGCCTCTTATCACGGGAAGCAGGTGTCTCGCGGGGCTCCAGGGACGGCGTGGGCACTCTCTAGGCGAGAGAGGGTGCCCGTGCCCCGAGAGAGCCCCGGCGAGAGCCCGAGGCCTGGCCGCAGAGGCTGCCGTTGCCTCCCCCGGGCTCCTACCATGGGGCCTGGCCCTGCTCTCCCGAGGCCCTGGTTCGCCGCAGGTGAATGCCTCTTGCGGACGCCAAGGACAGGAGGCCGCCGATTCCCTCACAGAGGTGGGGGTTCGAGCTCTGGGGGACTGAGGTCGCAGCGGTCTCACTCCATTTTGGGGTGCTTCTGCACAGACTGGAGGGTTGAAGCGGCTGGGCCCAAGTCTGCCGCCTTGTGGCAGGGTGGGGGCGTTGCAGGCGAAGCAAGGCTCTTAGCCTCCCAGGCGGGGCACAGGCCAGACTCCCCACCGGAGAACAGGTCCGTGGACGAGGGTCCCGCCCGCCCGCCCGCCCGCCGGGACCCGCTCCACCTGGCGCGGAACCGTGGCCGGCCCCTCTTCCCGGCCCCAGGTCCCTAGTTCTTCCCTGGCACTCTGCCTCTGCGGGGGTGGGAGAGCTGCTGGGAAGTGTGGTCCACGGGAAAACGCACGGTCCTCTGGATGGCAGGGAGGGCTTCCGTTAACTCTGACACCAGCCCAGGGACCCTGTGAACCTGGCCTGATATCTCAAGGGGGGGCGGGGGGGGGCACTTTGCCCGGAGGGATGCTTGCGGTGGGGGGGCCTGCTTGCGCCTGCGCGGCCCCGCCTCTTGGCCCGTAAACCACCCGGCCGCGGCTCGGACAAAAGCCATCTCCTGGGCGCCTCCCCCCTGTTCTTCCATCCGTAAAGGGGGACCCCTTTACGGATGGAAGAACAGGGGGATCTTCGCAGTGGCGGGGACGGGACGGAGGGGTCTGCGGGTTTGCCGCCACGAGGGCCAGTTGCTCGCACCCCGGCCCCCTGTGTCCGTGCTCCATGGAGGAGGTGGGCCGCTTATGGCGGGATGCAGGCGTCCTGCGGGGCTCAAGGGACGGCGTGGGCACTCCCCGGGCGAGAGAGGGCACCCGGGACCCGAGAGAGCACCCGGGAAAATGCCCCGCCCTGGCCCCCGTGGCTCCAGTGGCCTCCCTGGGCTCCTGCCGTGGGGCCTGGTCCCGCTCACCTGGGCCCAGGTTCTCCGCAGGTGAATGCCTTTTGCGGACAGCAAGGACCACAGGCCGCGGATGCCTTCACGGGGAGGGGGGTTCGAGCTCTGTGGGACCCGGGTCCCAGCGGACACAGTCCCTTCTCGCGAAGTCCAGCCCAGACTTTAGAGAGTAGAAGCGTCTCGGTGCAGGTTTGCCGCCTCGGGGCAGGGTGGGGCCGTTTGAGCCAAGAAAGACTCTCAGCCCCCCAGGCAGGTCTCAGGCCCGAGTCCCCCCGGGAGACGGGGTCCCTGGGCGTGGGTCCGGCCCGCCCGGGCCCCTGCCCACCAGGCGCGGAACCCTGGCCCGCCCCTCATCGAGGCCCCGGGGCCCTAGTTCTTCCCTGGCACTCTGCCTCTGCCGGGGTGGGAGACGCGCTGGCAAGTGTGGTCCACGGGAAAAGGAACGGACCTCTGGGTGGCGGGCAGAGCTTCCAGTTCCACGGACAGGACCCCAGGGACTCTGTGAAGCGGGCCTGATATGTCCGGGGTGGGGCCCGTTGCCCCGAGGGAGGCTTCTGGTGGGGCTGCCTGCCCTCTGCCTGCCGGGTCCCGCGTCTTGGCCCGAAACCGGCCAGCGGCGGCTCTGACAAATGCCATCTCCTGGGGGCCTCCCCCCTGTTCCTCCATCCGTAAGGGGCGACCCCCTTACGGATGGAGGAACAGGGGGATCTTCGCAGTGGGGCGGTCGGGACGGAGGGGTCTGCGCGTCTCCAGCCACTTAGCCCAGTGACCCGCAGCCCGGCCCCAGAGTTCCAAGCTCCATGGAGGCAGGGGGCCTCTTATCACGGGAAGCAGGTGTCTCGCGGGGCTCCAGGGACGGCGTGGGCACTCTCTAGGCGAGAGAGGGTGCCCGTGCCCCGAGAGAGCCCCGGCGAGAGCCCGAGGCCTGGCCGCAGAGGCTGCCGTTGCCTCCCCCGGGCTCCTACCATGGGGCCTGGCCCTGCTCTCCCGAGGCCCTGGTTCGCCGCAGGTGAATGCCTCTTGCGGACGCCAAGGACAGGAGGCCGCCGATTCCCTCACAGAGGTGGGGGTTCGAGCTCTGGGGGACTGAGGTCGCAGCGGTCTCACTCCATTTTG
Source organism: Desmodus rotundus (assembly GCF_022682495.2). NCBI lineage: Eukaryota > Metazoa > Chordata > Mammalia > Chiroptera > Phyllostomidae > Desmodus > Desmodus rotundus. Next base: position 21,544 of record NW_026527537.1, read on the forward strand.
GGGTGCTTCTGCACAGACTGGAGGGTTGAAGCGGCTGGGCCCAAGTCTGCCGCCTTGTGGCAGGGTGGGGGCGTTGCAGGCGAAGCAAGGCTCTTAGCCTCCCAGGCGGGGCACAGGCCAGACTCCCCACCGGAGAACAGGTCCGTGGACGAGGGTCCCGCCCGCCCGCCCGCCCGCCGGGACCCGCTCCACCTGGCGCGGAACCGTGGCCGGCCCCTCTTCCCGGCCCCAGGTCCCTAGTTCTTCCCTGGCACTCTGCCTCTGCGGGGGTGGGAGAGCTGCTGGGAAGTGTGGTCCACGGGAAAACGCACGGTCCTCTGGATGGCAGGGAGGGCTTCCGTTAACTCTGACACCAGCCCAGGGACCCTGTGAACCTGGCCTGATATCTCAAGGGGGGGCGGGGGGGGCACGTTGCCCGGAGGGATGCTTGCGGGGGGGGGGGGGGGGCCTGCTTGCGCCTGCGCGGCCCCGCCTCTTGGCCCGTAAACCACCCGGCCGCGGCTCGGACAAAAGCCATCTCCTGGGCGCCTCCCCCCTGTTCTTCCATCCGTAAAGGGGGACCCCTTTACGGATGGAAGAACAGGGGGATCTTCGCAGTGGCGGGGACGGGACGGAGGGGTCTGCGGGTTTGCCGCCACGAGGGCCAGTTGCTCGCACCCCGGCCCCCTGTGTCCGTGCTCCATGGAGGAGGTGGGCCGCTTATGGCGGGATGCAGGCGTCCTGCGGGGCTCAAGGGACGGCGTGGGCACTCCCCGGGCGAGAGAGGGCACCCGGGACCCGAGAGAGCACCCGGGAAAATGCCCCGCCCTGGCCCCCGTGGCTCCAGTGGCCTCCCTAGGCTCCTGCCGTGGGGCCTGGTCCCGCTCACCTGGGCCCAGGTTCTCCGCAGGTGAATGCCTTTTGCGGACAGCAAGGACCACAGGCCGCGGATGCCTTCACGGGGAGGGGGGTTCGAGCTCTGTGGGACCCGGGTCCCAGCGGACACAGTCCCTTCTCGCGAAGTCCAGCCCAGACTTTAGAGAGTAGAAGCGTCTCGGTGCAGGTTTGCCGCCTCGGGGCAGGGTGGGGCCGTTTGAGCCAAGAAAGACTCTCAGCCCCCCAGGCAGGTCTCAGGCCCGAGTCCCCCCGGGAGACGGGGGTCCCTGGGCGTGGGTCCGGCCCGCCCGGGCCCCTGCCCACCAGGCGCGGAACCCTGGCCCGCCCCTCATCGAGGCCCCGGGGCCCTAGTTCTTCCCTGGCACTCTGCCTCTGCCGGGGTGGGAGACGCGCTGGCAAGTGTGGTCCACGGGAAAAGGAACGGACCTCTGGGTGGCGGGCAGAGCTTCCAGTTCCACGGACAGGACCCCAGGGACTCTGTGAAGCGGGCCTGATATGTCCGGGGTGGGGCCCGTTGCCCCGAGGGAGGCTTCTGGTGGGGCTGCCTGCCCTCTGCCTGCCGGGTCCCGCGTCTTGGCCCGAAACCGGCCAGCGGCGGCTCTGACAAATGCCATCTCCTGGGGGCCTCCCCCCTGTTCCTCCATCCGTAAGGGGCGACCCCCTTACGGATGGAGGAACAGGGGGATCTTCGCAGTGGGGCGGTCGGGACGGAGGGGTCTGCGCGTCTCCAGCCACTTAGCCCAGTGACCCGCAGCCCGGCCCCAGAGTTCCAAGCTCCATGGAGGCAGGGGGCCTCTTATCACGGGAAGCAGGTGTCTCGCGGGGCTCCAGGGACGGCTGTGGGCACTCTCTAGGCGAGAGAGGGTGCCCGTGCCCCGAGAGAGCCCCGGCGAGAGCCCGAGGCCTGGCCGCAGAGGCTGCCGTTGCCTCCCCCGGGCTCCTACCATGGGGCCTGGCCCTGCTCTCCCGAGGCCCTGGTTCGCCGCAGGTGAATGCCTCTTGCGGACGCCAAGGACAGGAGGCCGCCGATTCCCTCACAGAGGTGGGGGTTCGAGCTCTGGGGGACTGAGGTCGCAGCGGTCTCACTCCATTTTGGGGTGCTTCTGCACAGACTGGAGGGTTGAAGCGGCTGGGCCCAAGTCTGCCGCCTTGTGGCAGGGTGGGGGCGTTGCAGGCGAAGCAAGGCTCTTAGCCTCCCAGGCGGGGCACAGGCCAGACTCCCCCACCGGAGAACAGGTCCGTGGACGAGGGTCCCGCCCGCCCGCCCGCCCGCCGGGACCCGCTCCACCTGGCGCGGAACCGTGGCCGGCCCCTCTTCCCGGCCCCAGGTCCCTAGTTCTTCCCTGGCACTCTGCCTCTGCGGGGGTGGGAGAGCTGCTGGGAAGTGTGGTCCACGGGAAAACGCACGGTCCTCTGGATGGCAGGGAGGGCTTCCGTTAACTCTGACACCAGCCCAGGGACCCTGTGAACCTGGCCTGATATCTCAAGGGGGGGCGGGGGGGGCACGTTGCCCGGGAGGGATGCTTGCGGGGGGGGGGGGGGGGGGCCTGCTTGCGCCTGCGCGGCCCCCGCCTCTTGGCCCGTAAACCACCCGGCCGCGGCTCGGACAAAAGCCATCTCCTGGGCGCCTCCCCCCTGTTCTTCCCATCCGTAAAGGGGGACCCCTTTACGGATGGAAGAACAGGGGGATCTTCGCAGTGGCGGGGACGGGACGGAGGGGGTCTGCGGGTTTGCCGCCACGAGGGCCAGTTGCTCGCACCCCGGCCCCCTGTGTCCGTGCTCCATGGAGGAGGTGGGCCGCTTATGGCGGGATGCAGGCGTCCTGCGGGGCTCAAGGGACGGCGTGGGCACTCCCCGGGCGAGAGAGGGCACCCGGGACCCGAGAGAGCACCCGGGGAAAATGCCCCGCCCTGGCCCCCGTGGCTCCAGTGGCCTCCCTAGGCTCCTGCCGTGGGGCCTGGTCCCGCTCACCTGGGCCCAGGTTCTCCGCAGGTGAATGCCTTTTGCGGACAGCAAGGACCACAGGCCGCGGATGCCTTCACGGGGAGGGGGGTTCGAGCTCTGTGGGACCCGGGGTCCCAGCGGACACAGTCCCTTCTCGCGAAGTCCAGCCCAGACTTTAGAGAGTAGAAGCGTCTCGGTGCAGGTTTGCCGCCTCGGGGCAGGGTGGGGCCGTTTGAGCCAAGAAAGACTCTCAGCCCCCCAGGCAGGTCTCAGGCCCGAGTCCCCCCGGGAGACGGGGTCCCTGGGCGTGGGTCCGGCCCGCCCGGGCCCCTGCCCACCAGGCGCGGAACCCTGGCCCGCCCCTCATCGAGGCCCCGGGGCCCTAGTTCTTCCCTGGCACTCTGCCTCTGCCGGGGGTGGGAGACGCGCTGGCAAGTGTGGTCCACGGGAAAAGGAACGGACCTCTGGGTGGCGGGCAGAGCTTCCAGTTCCACGGACAGGACCCCAGGGACTCTGTGAAGCGGGCCTGATATGTCCGGGGTGGGGGCCCGTTGCCCCGAGGGAGGCTTCTGGTGGGGCTGCCTGCCCTCTGCCTGCCGGGTCCCGCGTCTTGGCCCGAAAACCGGCCAGCGGCGGCTCTGACAAATGCCATCTCCTGGGGGCCTCCCCCCCTGTTCCTCCATCCGTAAGGGGCGACCCCCTTACGGATGGAGGAACAGGGGGATCTTCGCAGTGGGGCGGGTCGGGACGGAGGGGTCTGCGCGTCTCCAGCCACTTAGCCCAGTGACCCGCAGCCCGGCCCCAGAGTTCCAAGCTCCATGGAGGCAGGGGGCCTCTTATCACGGGAAGCAGGTGTCTCGCGGGGCTCCAGGGACGGCGTGGGCACTCTCTAGGCGAGAGAGGGTGCCCGTGCCCCGAGAGAGCCCCGGCGAGAGCCCGAGGCCTGGCGCAGAGGCTGCCGTTGCCTCCCCCGGGCTCCTACCATGGGGCCTGGCCCTGCTCTCCCGAGGCCCTGGTTCGCCGCAGGTGAATGCCTTCTTGCGGACGCCAAGGACAGGAGGCCGCCGATTCCCTCACAGAGGTGGGGGTTCGAGCTCTGGGGGACTGAGGTCGCAGCGGTCTCACTCCATTTTGGGGTGCTTCTGCACAGACTGGAGGGTTGAAGCGGCTGGGCCCAAGTCTGCCGCCTTGTGGCAGGGGTGGGGGCGTTGCAGGCGAAGCAAGGCTCTTAGCCTCCCAGGCGGGGCACAGGCCAGACTCCCCACCGGAGAACAGGTCCGTGGACGAGGGTCCCGCCCGCCCCGCCCGCCCGCCGGGACCCGCTCCACCTGGCGCGGAACCGTGGCCGGCCCCTCTTCCCGGCCCCAGGTCCCTAGTTCTTCCCTGGCACTCTGCCTCTGCGGGGGGTGGGAGAGCTGCTGGGAAGTGTGGTCCACGGGAAAACGCACGGTCCTCTGGATGGCAGGGAGGGCTTCCGTTAACTCTGACACCAGCCCAGGGACCCTGTGAACCCTGGCCTGATATCTCAAGGGGGGGCGGGGGGGGGCACTTTGCCCGGGAGGGATGCTTGCGGTGGGGGGGGCCTGCTTGCGCTCTGCGCGGCCCCCCCGCCCTCTTGGCCCGTAAACCACCCGGCCGCGGCTCGGACAAAAGCCATCTCCTGGGCGCCTCCCCCCTGTTCTTCCATCCGTAAAGGGGGACCCCTTTACGGATGGAAGAACAGGGGGATCTTCGCAGTGGCGGGGACGGGACGGAGGGGTCTGCGGGTTTGCCGCCACGAGGGCCAGTTGCTCGCACCCCGGCCCCCTGTGTCCGTGCTCCATGGAGGAGGTGGGGCCGCTTATGGCGGGATGCAGGCGTCCTGCGGGGCTCAAGGGACGGCGTGGGCACTCCCCGGGCGAGAGAGGGCACCGGGACCCGAGAGAGCACCCGGGAAAATGCCCCGCCCTGGCCCCCGTGGCTCCAGTGGCCTCCCCTAGGCTCCTGCCGTGGGGCCTGGTCCCGCTCACCTGGGCCCAGGTTCTCCGCAGGTGAATGCCTTTTGCGGACAGCAAGGACCACAGGCCGCGGATGCCTTCACGGGGAGGGGGGTTCGAGCTCTGTGGGACCCGGGGTCCCAGCGGACACAGTCCCTTCTCGCGAAGTCCAGCCCAGACTTTAGAGAGTAGAAGCGTCTCGGTGCAGGTTTGCCGCCTCGGGGCAGGGTGGGGCCGTTTGAGCCAAGAAAGACTCTCCAGCCCCCCAGGCAGGTCTCAGGCCCGAGTCCCCCCGGGAGACGGGGTCCCTGGGCGTGGGTCCGGCCCGCCCGGGCCCCTGCCCACCAGGCGCGGAACCCTGGCCCGCCCCTCATCGAGGCCCCGGGGGCCCTAGTTCTTCCCTGGCACTCTGCCCTCTGCCGGGGTGGGAGACGCGCTGGCAAGTGTGGTCCACGGGAAAAGGAACGGACCTCTGGGTGGCGGGCAGAGCTTCCAGTTCCACGGACAGGACCCCAGGGACTCTGTTGAAGCGGGCCTGATATGTCCGGGGTGGGGCCCGTTGCCCCGAGGGAGGCTTCTGGTGGGGCTGCCTGCCCTCTGCCTGCCCGGGTCCCGCGTCTTGGCCCGAAACCGGCCAGCGGCGGCTCTGACAAATGCCATCTCCTGGGGGCCTCCCCCCTGTTCCTCCATCCGTAAGGGGCGACCCCCTTACGGATGGAGGAACAGGGGGATCTTCGCAGTGGGGCGGTCGGGACGGAGGGGTCTGCGCGTCTCAGCCACTTAGCCCAGTGACCCGCAGCCCGGCCCCAGAGTTCCAAGCTCCATGGAGGCAGGGGGCCTCTTATCACGGGAAGCAGGTGTCTCGCGGGGCTCCAGGGACGGCGTGGGCACTCTCTAGGCGAGAGAGGGTGCCCGTGCCCCGAGAGAGCCCCGGCGAGAGCCCGAGGCCTGGCCGCAGAGGCTGCCGTTGCCTCCCCCGGGCTCCTACCATGGGGCCTGGCCCTGCTCTCCCGAGGCCCTGGTTCGCCGCAGGTGAATGCCTCTTGCGGACGCAAGGACAGGAGGCCGCCGATTCCCTCACAGAGGTGGGGGTTCGAGCTCTGGGGGACTGAGGTCGCAGCGGTCTCACTCCATTTTGGGGTGCTTCCTGCACAGACTGGAGGGTTGAAGCGGCTGGGCCCAAGTCTGCCGCCTTGTGGCAGGGTGGGGGCGTTGCAGGCGAAGCAAGGCTCTTAGCCTCCCAGGCGGGCACAGGCCAGACTCCCCACCCGGAGAACAGGTCCGTGGACGAGGGTCCCGCCCCGCACCGCACCGCACCGCCGGGACCCGCTCCACCTGGCGCGGAAACCGTGGCCGGCCCCTCTTCCCGGCCCCAGGTCCCTAGTTCTTCCCTGGCACTCTGCCTCTGCGGGGGTGGGAGAGCTGCCTGGGAAGTGTGGTCCACGGGAAAACGCACGGTCCTCTGGATGGCAGGGAGGGCTTCCGTTAACTCTGACACCAGCCCAGGGACCCTGTGAACCTGGCCTGATATCTCAAGGGGGGGGGCGGGGGGGGGCACGTTGCCCGGAGCAGGATGCTTGCGGGGGGGGGGGGGGGGGCCTGCTTGCGCCTGCGCGGCCCCGCCTCTTGGCCCGTAAACCACCCGGCCGCGGCTCGGACAAAAAGCCATCTCCTGGGCGCCTCCCCCCTGTTCTTCCATCCGTAAAGGGGGACCCCTTTACGGATGGCAAGAACAGGGGGATCTTCGCAGTGGCGGGACGGGACGGAGGGGTCTGCGGGTTTGCCGCCACGAGGGGCCAGTTGCTCGCACCCCGGCCCCCTGTGTCCGTGCTCCATGGAGGAGGTGGGCCGCTTATGGCGGGATGCAGGCGTCCTGCGGGGCTCAAGGGACGGCGTGGGCACTCCCCGGGCGAGAGAGGGCACCCGGGACCCGAGAGAGCACCCGGGAAAATGCCCCGCCTGCGCCCGCCGTGGCCTCCAGTGGCCTCCCTAGGCTCCTGCCGTGGGGCCTGGTCCCGCCTCTCACCCTGGCCCCAGGTTCTCCGCAGGTGAATGCCTTTTGCGGACAGCAAGGACCCACAGGCCGCGGACTGCCCCTCCTCATCCGGGGAGGGGGGTTCGAGCTCTGTGGGACCCGGGTCCCAGCGGACACAGTCCCTTCTCGCGAAGTCCAGCCCCAGACTTTAGAGAGTAGAGAGCGTCTCGGTGCAGGTTTGCCGCCTCGGGGCAGGGTGGCGGCCGTTTGAGCAAGAAAGACTCTCCCAGACCCCCCCAAGGCAGCGTCTCAGGCCCGAGTCCCCCCCGGCGAGACGGGGTCCCTGGGCGTGGGTCCGGCCCGCCCGGCGCCCCTGCCCACCAGGCGCGGAACCCTGGCCCGCCCCCTCATCGAGGCCCCGGGGCCCTAGTTCTTCCCTGGCACTCTGCCTCTGCGGGGTGGGAGACGCGCTGGCAAGTGTGGTCCACGGGAAAAGGAACGGACCTCTGGGGTGGCGGGCAGAGCTTCCAAGTTCCCACGGACAGGACCCCAGGGAACTCTGTGAAGCGGGCCTGATATGTCCGGTGGTGGGGCCCGTTGCCCCGAGGGAGGCTTCTGGTGGGGCTGCCTGCCCTCTGCCTGCCGGGTCCCGCGTCTTGGCCCGAAACCGGCCAGCGGCGGCTCTGACAAATGCCATCTCCTGGGGGCCTCCCCCCTGTTCCTCCATCCGTAAGGGGCGACCCCCTTACGGATGAGGAACAGGGGGATCTTCGCAGTGGGGCGGTCCGGGACGGAGGGGTCTGCGCGTCTCCAGCCACTAGGCCCAGTGACCCCGCAGCCGGCCCCAGAGTTCCAAGCTCCATGGAGGCAGGGGGCCTCTTATCACGGGAAGCAGGTGTCTCGCGGGGCTCCAGGGACGGCGTGGGCACTCTCTAGGCGAGAGAGGGTGCCCGTGCCCCGAGAGAGCCCCGGCGAGAGCCCGAGGCCTGGCCGCAGAGGCTGCCGTTGCCTCCCCCG